>NW_005871412.1:438658-501426 GCF_000147115.1 Myotis lucifugus
AATTAAACTACAATTGTCAGGCAATTGTTACCAACCATCTTCTCATAGCATTGGTTATGGTGATCAAACATCCTGTTTGCTTAGGGAAGTCCTAATTGATGCCTGTTATGCTGGCTTAAATATTAATAGCTCATTCACTCACTTTCAGAAGTGCCTTAGTTTGTATGGAAGATTACATGAATCCTCACCACCCCATGAGAATCTAAGAAACATTCACATTTTGTTTTTCATTGTGGCATTGAGTTACATTTCAAATGTGCAGAAAATGTAGACTGCACTGCTATTCTTAAAATTATCTATTCACTGTGGTTACTGGACTTTTATGTCTTGCCAGAGTTCTGTTTGAGATAGAAGTTCAAGCATCTGAAGAAGACTGTTGTGTGCCCCAAGCACATTAGCTCATAAATCATTAAATCAAAAATTAAAGGGAAAGAAAGTATAGGGCTTACCTCAAAACAATTGACTGGAGCTCCTATATGTTTTCGTGATAGAAACATCACAAAATTCTTTATATGCAAGCCCTTACCATAGCTTTTAGTTACTCAGTAACTAAAGAGAACTGGTGTTTTCTCAAAATAGAGCATGAATGTGAAGAGTAAACAACTTTCACTTGGCAAAAAATTTCAATTGGTCATTAAGAAGTCTGTTTCTAAGCCAATTCCATAGACAGAGATCTCAGTATGATGTTAGGTAGCCCATGTTTCTTCAACATCAAATCCACTAAAAAGTACATTCTCTCTACCTACCAATTATACACAAAAGAATACCCCTTTCTAGTTTATTCACAACTATCATTGATATTGAGTTGAATTTCTTTATAAAAAAAAAGGTACAAACTAGGCTCATCATTACCCCAACTATCTCCCACTAAAATTTGGGAAAACAGAGACTGTGACCCTGAGTTCTCAGAGGTAAGCACTTACCACATTCAGGGTTGTCCCTGTTGATAAATATTTAGCAGGTGTAGAGATTCACCCAGGTGCTGCATGTTATAAGGAAAGGCACATACATGCATTATTAAATCTCCCAGTGAAGCAGAAGTGAAACTTGGTGGATGGATAATAATGTAGTTCTCTATAGTTTTATAAGCATTCAGAAATGATGACATAAACTTTGTATTTATTATCCAAAGGCCATCACAACCCAGTATGCTCTCTCAGGGGTGAAAAACAATGCCGTAGAAGAACTATGAGTGGGAAGTTTTCATAGACTCCCTTCCTATTTTTCTGGATGTTCTAAATATAGAGTAGACACATTAGAGCAGCCTTCTCCACCAGAATTCCTGCCCAGCCTAGATATCTAAGTACCTCAAAATTCTATCTATATACATATGGAATTAAATAGCACTGCAAAACTTTTCTGCTAAACTTCCAGGAATGTTCAAAATAGGCTCCAGGATATCCATATACTTCCTTCATTCTGAAATGTTGCCTGAAAAAAATATATGCTATATTCTTAAATTTTCATAATCACCATTCACTTTGCAACAGAAGCCAAATTCAATGGCTCTGGCACCAGACAAGACCTTCAGGGCACTTACTTCTAATACCAGCTCATTACAGAATTGCTATGTGACCTTGGGCGGTGCACTTAACCTTTCAGCGTTTCAATTTTCTTGCTTGTCCTCAGTGGGTAATTCTGTTGAGCCAACACACAGGACAGCTGTTAGGAATGCCTAATTAAGTGGGATTTAAATCATCTTGAAAAGGTAATACATACATAACTAACCACTTAACTTAAAGTTCTTTACAGGCAAGCCCTTGCCATAGATTTGAGAAGGAATAACTCATGCTTATATCTGCATAAACCATCTAGGATCGCAGTCCAGGCAAATAAACAGTTTCTTTCTATGGTAGGCACCACCCACTTCCTGATTGTAGGCAATAGTTCTAGTTTCTAGAGACTATCTCTAATATCCTCTACTTCCTGTCCTCAACCACTGCTGCTCTGAAAACACCTCCAGTTTGAAGAGCTAACCTTATCAAATAGTGACAGTCTTGACTCTGGCCCTTTCTCTCTCAAATATCACAAGTGAAGTCACACATAGGTAAGTAAGCTTGAGGTCTCCCGGACCCATGAGGAACTTAACCCTAGTTGCATATCAGAATATCAAGGGAGGCTTTTAAAGACTCATAATGTACCCCCCCCCAAACCTAAGCCATTTAAATCAGTATCTCTGGTGAGTAAAGCCCAAGCATTGGTGTGTTTTAACAATTTCCAGGGCAATGAACCACTGATTTAGCACATTTAAAGCTAACATCTCTTATTCATCCAATATGTAAAACAAGAAAAAGACAATGCAGCATGGCTAACCAAGCAATAGAAAACAAATGAGCACGAGCTAAATCATTACTGCTCTCAACACTTTTAAAAAATGCAAACTGCCCTCTAGCTAAGTACATCATAATGGGCATAATTGGAAATGTGTACTATAAACGACCAGGGTTAACAACACAATTTATAATGACAAGTTGTACTTGTCTTTGCTTCTTGCCAATGTGTGTGAAATAACAGGCATTTGTTTTCCCCCATCCTGGCCCCTTTTCGTTTTAGCAGATGAAACGTCTAGTGGCTGCCGGCTACAAGGCTCCCTAATGTGCTGCACTCCATCATCATTGATACTGAAACACACGGCAACACCATATTGCACTGTATAAAAGCAGGTTTCTGAGGGCACAGATGTCACCTAGGATACAAGCTCAAGATGTTACCATCATTGTTAGGCACGGATACTGAACTATATATTAGGAAAATCCTTTTAAATAATCCATGTGGCTGTTATGTATTAATGCTTTATATCCTCATTGGCATTAAAGGATGCGATTCATGCCTAGCACAGAGCTGACAGCTAGAGGACAGAAGGGCTTCTAGGTCAAGATTGTATGTCATAGCAGGGAGGACACAATCCAGAAACGCACAGCTAGCAACTTCAGATCCTCAGCGTCTCTGTTCTTACAGGACGTTGCCAGCTATTTGCTTTATGGAGATGGCCATATTCTAAATGCTCCACCACGCATCATGGCTCAACCACATAAATCCTGATTTCGGAAACTGTTTGTAATGCCCTTTCCAGGATGTGTCCACCTATAAAAACTGGTTCACCTGAATGTTAGCTGTAGGGAACCACTCAGACATTAATAGCACTTGTGATACTAAATTTTTTATTGGGGGAATAGTGGTAAGACAAGTTAAAGAAAAATAACTGTGCAAGCAAGCCAATTAAAATAAACCTTTTCATTTTTAACTACAAATTTTATCAGTGTTGACAAAGACACTTAATTATCCATTTTATGCACATAGCATGTGTTACTGTTTGTCTTGCTGCCTCCACTGTTTTGCAGTATTAACATAAATTGATTGGCTTTTAAAGTCCTCTTATGACTTAGTGTTGATAAAATAATATGACTTTTTAACATGAGTGATTCTGTGAACTTGGAAAAATTACTTATCTTCTGGTGCCTCAAAGAGAAATAATTAATTGGGGCTTTGAAAAAATAGAATACACACACACACACACACACACACACACAGAGAGCAATATAAAGTAGTTCAGGGTTTGGTGTCTGGTAAGTATGTAAAATGGTTAGTTGGTATACAGGTTAGTGTGGGGGATTGGTTTAGTGTATTTTCTCTTCCTCTGCATCTAGATAACCTGTATGCTTCCTTGGAGACTGAACAGAGGGCCAAGTCTTTCAAGAAGTCTTTCCAACCCACCCTCTTTTCATACCTTCATGTCTCTACAGAGATCTAGTTTGCACTCCTAGGTTGAATCCCTTCGTCTCTCTGCCTCCAAGCAGTAAGCATCTATAGGACTTATTATAGTTCGTAAAACCTAGTAGTCAATAGTAAATTATTTTTGAATAAATGAAAAGAATCCATAATTAGATGATCATATAACCTCCTACAGTTCTTTTTTCTTGAATGAAAATTTGGAGACATTAGTTTCTACCCAAGAGGCAGAGTACATGTCTGAAGAAGCACATGGAAACTCGGATGCTGGAGAAATTTGGTTTTAATTCATTTTATGTTTATATTTTTAACTTCACAAATTTTCAAACATATCAAATGAACTCAATGTATCCACTCATTATCATCAATAATTACATGGCAAGCTTGTTTCCTCTATGCCCCTGCTCACTCACACACAACTGAATTATTTCAAAGAACATTTAGCTATCACATCATTTTATCTGTAACTATTTCAGGATAGAATTATAAAAGATAAGGGCTTATTTAAAACATAACCATAGGAGCACTATCATACCTTGAAATATGAATACCAATTATCCTAAAATACTTCAATTATCCATCTGCCATTGGGTTACAATTTGTATCTCAATTATCAAATGGGTTATAATTGGTTGAAATGTCCTATAGGTTTCTCTTCCTTTCCTTTTTGTTTCCTTTACAATTCTCTTTGAAATGCTTTCAAAATATTTTTTTAAACGCATGGCAAAAAAAAGGTAGAAAATTAAGGGGGAATTTTGGATCATTGGCCATTGGAAAATTTCTCTCTATTGCTGGTGGTGAGACCTGGACTTTTAACAGATATGATAAATTAGGAAATAAGAAACAAAGCCTGAAACCAGAGCATAGGGCAAGGTTTGGTCAGTGAGACCCTTACACACACACACACACACACACACACACACGCGCGCGCGCGCGCTCGCAAGTCTTTAGTGTGTGGACTATAAAAAAGTCTGCTCTAAACTAGAGAAAAAGTGGGAGTGCTGTCTGTCTTGGATTTCACTTTAGAACTAACAGAAAAAAAGTCACCCAGAGATTTCCTAAACAGATGCCTCTATTAATTAATATATGTGTGGAGCTAAAATTCCCACTGCACTACTTGGAAGACAAAACCCAAGACATAACTGTTTATAAGGTATTCTGCATTGTTCAGGGAAAAAGAATAATGAAATCCTCTAAGGAGGAGATACTGTTCTAGAAATTGAGAATATGGCACAAGAACAGAAAAACAAACAAACATTAGCCCTGTCCTCATGAGCTTTCCATTCTAATGAAAGGATAAAGAAAATTAAAAAATAAATTTTAGCCCTGGCCCATGTGGCTCAGTTAGTTGAGGGTCATCCCATGCATTGAGAGGTCACTAGTTCCTGCCCAGATTGCAGGCTGATCCCTAGCAGGGGGCATGCAGGAGGCAGCCAATAGTTGTTTCTCTCTCATTCTTCCTTCCTCTCTCTCTCTCTCAAATCAATAAACACATATTTTAAAAAATAAAAAACAAATACATTTTAAGTATTTAGTGTTTATTTGGCAATTAAGTGTCCTGCAAAAATAATGTGGATGAAAGTTAGGGAGTGTGTGTGTGTGTGTGTGTGTGTGTGTGGTGGGGGAGGGAGGGAGTTGTAATTTTAAACTTCAAAAGCCTCAATGAGAAGGGAATATTTGAGCAAGAACATGAAGGAGGTTGGCAGGTCATCTATATAATATCTAGGGGAAGAGAAGTCTAGGCAGAGCTAATAGTATGTACAAAGGCCCAGAGTCAAATTCCAGAAAGAAAAAAGGAGACAAGTTTGGCTGGATTGCCCTGGCCAAGTTGCTCAGTTGGTTGGAGCTTTATCCCTGACCCCACCCCCGGAAACTACAAACCATGAACTCCATGGGATGGGCAAAGAGCCCAGTGCACACCAGGTCATGAAGATGGTCTATTTTTTATATGTTTTATTGATTTTTTACAGAGAGGAAGGGAGAGGGATAGAGAGTTAGAAACATCAATGAGAGAGAAGCATCGATCAGCTGCCTCCTGCACACCTCCCACTGTGGATGTGCCCACAACCAAGGTACATGCCCTTGACCGGAATCGAACCTGGGACCTTTCAGTCCACAGGCCAATGCTCCATCCACTCAACCAAACCGGTCAGGGTGAAGACGGTCTATTAAACAATGTGGAGTTGTAGTAATTTATACGCTCACCAATGATGCACATTTCTTTTATTCAAGAAAACAGATTCTCCTCATTACTTGTCTGGATAATTGAATGACCTCCTAATTTTCCTTGCTCCTAATACTGTCTAATGTCATTATTTCCTGTACTATTTTTCTAAAACACATATCTGATATTATCACACCCATGCTTAAAATTTAAATGGTCTATCAGAATTCCATGTAATGTCCAATCTTCTTAGAATAGCATAGCTATTTTCATAAGCTGGCTCCTGCATATTTTTCTAACTCTATTCTCATCACTCCCTCATAATGCATTACGCATCCCAAGTGTCACAAGCTTCCTGCCTGCAATTCATTTAATTAAAATGTACTCTCATACAGTCGATTCCTGCACACACATGCCCTCTACCACCTATAAGAAGTTCTACCCCATGTTTACTTGGAAACTCCTGATATATCAAATCTTACCTCCTCTGGCCACTTAGCTAGAATTTAAGCCCCTACTCTTTGGCTGCAAATACCCTGTGCTCATTCCTTATAGAAAAAAAATGTTTGCCTACTTGATTCCCCTGTTCAAAAGTCCTATGATTTAACTAACCTTGTGTTACTCATCTTAATGTTATTAGCAGTTGACATAGAACTTGGTATATACTAGTAATAAGCCCTAAAGAAAGGATTTGTTAAGTTAATGATACATTCATCTCTTATCATTCATTCAATAGATGGTTAGGCACGTACAGGATGGCAGGCACTATTCAGTGTGTGTAAGCAGGCACAGCACACGGAGACTACTTAGGGACTACTAGCTGCCCTGAGGAAAATGACAGGGTGATGAGCAAGGTAGAGAGAGGGAAGAAGGGGGGGGTCCCTAGTAAAGTTACCAAAGAAAAACTCTGAGTCATGACTTTTGAACTGAGAATGAAGTGTTGCTCTAAAGGCACCTATGCCAAGGGCTAGGAGAAGAGCATTTTAGGGAGAAGGGGCAGCAAGTGAAAGGCTGAACAAAATGGTCAGAAAGGAGGCCGTGGCTACAGAAAGGTAAAGAAAGCAGCACAAGGTAGGACGTCAGTTCACAAAGTTGCAAAGCAACAGACTGTGAGGCTGAAGCCTCCTGATTATCCCTGCATGTGGAGGTGACCCACTTTTATAGCCTCCTTGTCTCAGGACTCACAACCTCCCTCACCTGTTTCTCCTTTGGGAAGAAGGAGTGGCATCTAACTCATGACTTTGGGAGGAGGAAGTGAGCATATGTGGCTCCTCCTTCCCTCTCCTTTTCTTTCTTTGGGCTCCATCTGCTCAGAGGATGCACATTCTCTGATCTTTTCTCACTCATCCCCAATCAAGTGTGTAGGTATACAACATGGACTGTGGCCAGGTGGTTAAGCCTAATTCTGGGGTTGAGAATCAGCTGCTATTTTGATCTCCCTCTGCTCTGACTCAATTGTTTCTGAGTCAGAATGGGAGGAATAGGTGAGTGGAAAAGTTAGACTTCCTCAATATCCAAGACAATGTATGAGCTTGTTGGTCACACACCCTTACTTCTAAGTATCTTTTCTTTATTAAAATAATAATTTTATGGCTTGACCTTGAGTACTCATGCATCCTATAACTTACTCAGGGGAGATGAAATACGGAATGGAAGACAAGGAGGGACTTAGCACATGCTGAGCTAGCCTCTACATGTAGGATAAGTAAGCCCTAGGGAGTAAGTTTTCTCATGAATGCTACATGTTAGAGCTATGCTAACGATGAATATATACAGTCTCAGAGAGGTTAACTAAATAAAGACACCAGGAGTCCATTATAGATATGTTAGATTCTATAGGTCAAGCTCCTTCCACCACACATGAACAAATTAGTGAGAAGCTTAAAACAGAAAATAAGTGCTTTATTGAATATAATCAAAGCTCAGTTCAAAAAGTGCTGTGGTCATTCAGCAATGGGAGAGAATATTGCTGGGTCAAGTAAGAAATGAACAGAACTGCCCTAACCCGTTTGGCTCAGTGGATAGAACGTCGGCCTGCAGACTGAAAGGTCCCAGGTTCAATTCCAGTCAAGGGCATGTACCTTGGTTGCAGGCACATCCCCAGTAGGAGGAGTGCAAGAGGCAACTGATCGATGTTTCTCTCTCATCAATGTTTCTAACTCTCTATTCCTCTCCCTTCCTCTCTGTAAAATATTAATAAAATATATTTTTTTAAAAAAAGAAATGAACAGAACTACCCACAGGACTTGTCATTGCATTCATGTACTCTATACTCCTACTTTGGTTATCATTCACAAGGCCTCTAAATTAAAAAACAAACAAACACATGTATTTTAAGTATCAGGAAAATTAAATAATAGTAATAATAGTATAATGGGGAAAATCTCAAATGGCAGAGAATCTATCATTCCTAGCATATTGATTTTGGAATATTTTATTCCCTATCACTGTAAACTTGTCATTTAGTACATATTCTATCTGAACCATCTCCATGTAGCAACTCAATTTTGAAGGAACTTCAAGAGATTAGCAGAAGATGCAGTGATACCTTTTAGGAAACACTTAAAAGTTGTTTGTTAAACTTGAGGAATCTACTTAATTTTGAGCTTGAATTTACTTCCTTCTTGATTTGTTACATAAACTATTTGATGTTCTTATACAACCTTAAGTTCCAAATTGACATATTAAGATCCCAACATTTAACTCTACCTCTCACTCTAGGCATTCTATGCTTTGTTATAGTAATGCAAATTAAATAGTTTAAAAATCTACCATCATACTAGCTAATCCAGTCAGTCAAAAACCTCCTGAAATCACATCTAATTGAGAATCATATTAAAATGCAACTAAAGTCAAGGAAGTGAAACATAATGTATTCTTTTTAATTGTAGAAAATTATTTAATAAATTAACACCCTGTTAAATCTAAACTAATTTATTCTAGTTCTTCATAGGAAGTACATTGAAAGTCTAAAAATAAACTTCTAATTAGAATGGGTACCTTGGTTTCTGAAAGGCAATTCATTTAACTCTATAATCAAATAAGGATTATATTGTGTTATACTGTATTGTCTGCAGAGAATTCTCCAGATATGAGAAAGAAACCAGCCAGAAGTAAAAACATTTGAAAAGAAAGAGCCTTCACATCCAAAGAAACAGATTTTTTTTGCCACTAAGGCTAACAATAAATCATTATAAATACCCATGTGAGCCTTAGGATTTATTTATGGTAATGTAGCTTGACTGCTGAATAAAGAAGATTAATGGTGCTTTAGAGAAACTATTAGATGCAAACTAAGAAGACATAACCGTGGATTTCAGGTGTAAAGGACAGAACTTCATGCATTAAATCAGCATTTGTTTATTCTGTTTGCTTTTTTGTTTATTTGATTTTGTTTGAGATGTTAGTTTATTTTATCAGACAATCAGGACAACACTGTTTATGATCGCGAATCCCTAGGCATGATAGCCTAGGCACTGTAATAAGAATTCAAGTACACACAGACTGCATGTTTTGTTTGTTTAAAGTAAAATATCTGGCCCAGATCATGCTCAAGGAGAGAGTCCTTTCTCTCTCCTCCAAGTTTCTGTTCTACCAGAAAATGTTATCCTACTGCATTTATATTCCCTGGAGCTTCATTTTCCTTCTCTGTATTTCTACCTTATTTACAATGGCTCTCCTCTCAATCTGAAGCTCAAAGTGGCTTTTGCGTTAAAAATAAGGAGGTGGGCTTTGTCCCTCCTCTGCTTAGAGGTCAGCACTGGTGGACACATAAGGGAGGAAATTAGTCATACCCTGCATTCTCAGCCAAAGCGCTGAGCTGGGATGTTATGGAGAGATCAGTCTCTGTGATGAACAACCACTCGCCCTAACTGAGCAGAGCGCTCCCATACTCAGTTCCTGCTGCCTTTCTACACACTGTCCCTTTCCCTTCTAGACGGTTCCTGATGACAAGGGAGCTGATCTGCAGGCAGCTGGGTGATTGAGGGACTGGAACAAACTGGGCCATCAGACTCTTTTGCTTGTAAGTTGAATAAAGAGACCCAAGGGAAGTTTGTGTCAGTGTTCTGTGCTTGATTTAGTATTGTAGAGCCGGGTCTGGGCCAGTGATTCTGAGCTCTGTGTCTGCTAGTTATGAGCACAGAGACTCAGAGCAAGCCCGTTAGAAGGGAGAGGGTCACAGGTGTGTACAGAGGAGCAGAGGGGGCCGGAGGAGGGATCAGCCAGCTCTGAGAGTTGAAAAGAGGAGCCTCAGTCCCTTTTGCATTTCTAGTCCCCATACCACCTTCGTGATAATCTTTTCTTCTTTTTGGACATCTATAAGAACTGCTGTTATAACTTCCCAACAAGCCCCTTCCTGCCTAATGGAGCTAGAGGGATTGGATCCTTGAAAACTGAAATAGATTCAATCAGAAAAATATAGCAGATGCAAGTTACACATTTCTCAAAGAATCCAGTGGCCCAAGGTTAAATTAAGTGTTTCTATAGTTCAGTAATTCTCAAGCTTTAATATGTCTTAGAATTACTAAGGTAGTTTGTTTAAATGTCTATTTTGAGGTCTCAGTACCAACTTCTAAATCAGAATCTCTTAGAGTTTTAGCAAACATCTCAGTAATTCTGAGTTGGAAGTCCATGGGCACTTCAGAAACTTGATCAAATTATCCTAAGTTTTACACTTGGGTCAACCTAGGCCACAAAAGCCTGCACATGACCATAATTTTGCATTTTAACATTATACCCTGTGTTTCATTAGGAAAACAAACAGAGAAACCCTACTTTATCTTCTGTAGACCTATCACCTCTATTGGAGTCCTCTGTTGAAATGGAAGTTACAATAGGAAATGCCCTTTAGGAATTAGCAATCGAATAGCCTTTGCTTCCCATGAGATACTCATAAGATTTCATTAGAAATAATGATAAACTGACTTCACTAAAAATAATAAACAAATGAATGAATGAATGAATGATCAAATAAATAAATAAAATGGTAGTACATGTTTTCCTTTTAACCACATTTGCCAGGTAACCAGAACAAACCTGATTCTAAGTGCACATATGCTATCTCCGGCATCATCATGTGTGTTCTTGTAGTAAGCCACACAAATCATTTAAAAAAGAAATTTAGTTGGGAAGGCAGATCACCTTTTTTTTCAGAAGTTTGTTAGGTTTGCTTAAGGATGCAGGTTTTGTTCCTCAGTTTATGTCCAGAGACAGAGAAGCATCGATCAGACCGTCAAACCTCAGAGGGAAGGTAGGAGAGGGTGGGGGTAAGGAGGAGAGATCAACCAAAGGACTTGTATGCATGCATATAAGCCCAACCAATGGACAGAGACACCAGGGGGGTGAGGGCATGAGTGGGGGGTGGGGGGGCAATGGGGGATAAGAACACATATGTAATACCTTAATCAATAAAGAAATAATTTTTAAAAAAGGATGCAGGTTTTAACTGGCATCCATTTATTTGACACGGGTTTACTGAATTCTATTCTGTAATAAGTTTATTACGAGGCACTTTGGGAATGAAAACTGAAAAGGCTCCAGGCCCCAAGGATTTTACCATCCTTCAGAGAAGAAGCAAAATACAATCAGAGAAGAAACCAAGCGCTAAAATGCAAGCCATTCATTTGGGGACTCAAGAATGAGGACTAGTTACGTCCAGCAGCAGGAGCAGGACAAATTGAGTAGAGAAGGAAAATGTTTACATCTGGTAGAATGGGCAAACAGTAGAGACAGAGAGAAAGATATTCTAGATGGAGGGTCATCTGATTTTCCTTACTACCTTCCCCCATAGCACCATGGATTTCTGCAAAGCACATACCACACTTTGTAACCGCATATTCGTTTGGGTAATGTGTTCAATCGCTCTATCTTCCTCCACTAGACTGTGATCTCCATAATGTCTGGATGTGTTTTTCAGTCACCACTCTATGCATATATAGTACCTAACCTAGCAAAGTGCCTGGAACACAGGGATTGTTCAGCAAATGTTAACTCCTACATGAGTGGTCAAGAGACTAGGATTCCTTATGGTTTGCCATTTATCAGTTTTGCAATCTTGAGCCCTATTTCTAAGTCTCTGTATCCTCATATGTAACATGGGGTTGTGATCACTCTTTTCATATAGGGTTGAGGAAAGAATTCAATAGAATAATGAATGTCAATGCTACAGGTATTACTAATTTGGTAGAAAGAGGCAGTGAGATGAAGCCAAGACAATGATATTAAGTTACTATAGCTTATTACAGATAAGATTTGAACTTGTCCAGCTTTGTTATGTGTAGTACTGTATAGGCTCACTAGGCAAGGCAATGTAGCACGTTTAATTTAAACCGGGTATCTTTGCTTCTATTGGGTCAGGTGACCAGGGGTGCTTTCCTTGAAGATCGTCATTTACAGAGCAGGACTCATGGAACAGCTGTTCCTTTGTCATCAAACTGTTCTGACAGTGAATGAGATAGCGCACATGAAAGCAATGTGTGCCATGACTGTAACAAATCTTCTTTATAAAATTAATTTACTTATTTTTAAATTATTGTTCACATACAATATTTTATGCATTTCGGATGTACACGACAGTGATTCCACATTCATATACCTTACAAAATGAACACTGCAATAATCCTAGTAGCCATCTGCCCCCATCCAAAGTTATTACAATATATTGACTATATTCCCTAGCTGTACCAGGCTTCAGGTTCTCCTATTGGTAATAAACAAACCAGATGAGCTGTGCTTAGGAATATGAGAAATAACTTGTTGTGGGATGAATACAGGCAGGCCCTGCAGTCACAGAAATCTGGATCCCAACCGTGGCTTCGCCTCTGACATGTTTGGTGATCTTGGATCAGTGATTTCATCTTTTTGAGCTGGCTGTTCCTCACCTGTTAGTCATATACAATGAGACCTACCTCCTGGGGCCATTGCAGGAGGTAAAATAAAATCCCAGCTGGTGATACTGTGAACTCCAGGTCTCTGCAAATGTACATGAACCTCTGGCCCAGAATGAAGAGGATGCAGTGGAGAGGAGGACGTGTGTGGACTGAGAATGCTTCCCTATCAGCTACTATTTGCACTAACATATGCTGTGAAGAAGTGTAGGTACGCCAACTAAGAGTTCCAGCTCTGAGCAGCAGTTCTTATCAGTGGTCTCCCTGAATGTGGTCATGGGACTTTAAAAATAATGTTCCATTTATTTTTATTTTATTGCCAAATCAAAACCACTTCCCACTGGGTTTTAGTAGAGACAGGCAGAAGAAGAAAAACCCACATAGGAGGAAAATTTTAAAAGAAATTAAGATAATTATATCTATCTCTTTTTTCCCTATAAATTAAGAAAAGTGTCCTTTATGAATTTTATTAGCAGAACTCCTCAGTTTAGTAGGAGTATGATTGAGAAATGTAACCTTTACAAATCCAAGTGTTTATAATTCTTCCTATTAAGTTTTTGGGAATATTTACTAGTAGAGTACTAGGACTTTGTGGTGATCTGTGACCTATGGCTTTTAAATTATAGACTAAAGGAGGTCTGTCACCCCCAGTGGAGCTTGTAAAATCAAAGGCACCTATACTTTGTATAATGAGACTTGTGCTTAGGGTATATATGTGAGATGCACATCTTATTTCATTTTTCAAAGAATACTGAGAATAGGTAACACCCAAAATGTACAGAGTTGAAAACTGAGACTTAGGTTAAGTCACTTTCTGAAGGAATGTTATTAGATTATTACATTCTCTCCAACATTATTTTGAGGACATGTTTTGGGCCCCAAATCTTGATCTCTCACACAGTGTAGACTCCTCATTATTTGGGAGTAATTAGTACTTTATCCTCCACTTCCCAAGCAGACAAAAGTACAGACGAGTCTGTGCGGAGAAAGACAGGATCGTGGGTGCTTGAAAGGAGTAGGTAAAGAGAAAGGGTGGCGACAGTTTGCCTTTGAGTAGAAGAAATTCTCAAGTACAGATGAGGAGGTTTTCGACTTATTTGAAATTCTGAATGACCCATACAGGGGTGGGAAAAAGTAGGTTTACAATTGTTCATATGGAAAAATATGTAATACAAGAATAAATAATAATACAAGAATAAACTTTGTTTCACATACCCACAACTGTAAATCTACTTTTGCCTATCCCTCTACTACTCCCAAGGTGTGAACTAACAGGAGGGTAAATAGAATTGAAGTGGAAAGCCAGAAGAAATCTGAAAATTGAATCTTTGCTCCTTCAAGTCCCGTGGCTGCCAGGCTGTGAAAAGAATTATCTAGGCTTGAAAAAAGTGGAGGCAAAAAGAGACCACAGAGGTTTAGAACTATTTTTATTTCGATGCCAACATTTAAATAATTAAGTGACTTTCTGGAAATTGGAGTAAAATTTAATATTGCTTGAAAAGCAATCATTTCACATGCCCTATAATGTCTCCATCCTTAGCCAGTGCTAGGAGAAGACAACCCCCCCATCCCCGCCCCGGGCAACAGAGAGATTTTTCTTGAATGTAGAATAGGTGCAATAGCAGTAGCTGAAATAATCTGTGGCCACGAGGGTGTACCGGCTCAGCAAAACTAATATACCTCCTGAGGGTCAGCAGGCCTTGACTGCTCCCCCATCAATATCTGGCTGCCAGTGGGCACCCTTTTTAATTCAGTTATTTCCCTTCTTATAACCATTTAGCAAAGGAATTATACTTATCTTCCATGGGGAAGAAACTAAAAGAAATAGCAGAACCCAATACAATTCCATTATCACAGATTATTTTATCTTCGTAAATGTTCCAAAAATTTATCTTTAAGAGTTGGTATATTTTTCGGGTTCGTTACTATTAAAATTCAAAAAGCCAGTTTCGTCGATGCTGCCTTCCCAATGGTTCCATAAATAGATTATTCTTCTGTCCCACTCTGTCTGGAAATGGCATCCCCCTGTCTTCTCTGGACCAGCCCTGCTCATTCAGTCCACTCACGGCAGAACTTCATTCAGAAAAGTACGTTTTGGAGAATCTCTAGAAGAGATTGTTGTTTTCCCCCTTTGAAAGATTAGCTAAATATTTGACTGTACTTTCAAAGCTCTTTTATATTCAATATGTCTCTTTCTGATTCTATCCATAAGCAAAGCTCCTGGATGCTACTTCATTGCTGCTTTGACAAAGAGTCATTAAGAAGAGGAAATGGCAGTTCTAAAACTTGGCGCAGGTGCCCCGCCACTGCTACCTGAAACACTGACGATGATGATCTTCAATAGCAGCCACCACCCTTTGGCCAGTCACTGTGAGGTTGGTCACATCATCATGTCACTCCCAGGAAGATGTGTGAGAGTCAAAGTACATTTGGTTGATCCCAGATTCATTGAGCTGGGATTCTGCACAGAAAGGTGTTAATGCTCTCAGCCTCTGTGATGGGTTCTCTCTTTGCAGAATGACACACTTTCTTCCTTCCGCCAGGAGGTTAGTGCGGCAACAGTGAGGGCCATACCCTGCTTCAGAGGGCCTGACCATCAAGCGAAGGCCAGGGGTGTGTGGCTGAGCCCCAATTTACTCTGGGCACTCAGGTGAATATTCTCTCCATCCTCCCTTTTCATGGATGTGCCTTTTCTTACTGTGACAATGGTAAGATCTACAGGACCAAGGCCAAGGTGTGAGACTAAGGAAGAGCAACTACATTATTAACTCCTGGTCTTAGGCTTAAATGGAGCTTTGAGGCTAGGACCCTTTATATCTCCATGTGGACTAGCTCATCAGGGAACCATGATAAATACTAGAGGCCTGGTGTATGAGAATTCATGTACTGAAGGGGGGGGGGGGGTTCCCTCAGCCCGGCCTGCCCCCTCTCACAGTCCAGGAGCCCTCAAAGGCGGGAGGTGACCTGGCGATCAGGGGAAGGCGATGCCCCATTACACCTCTGCTGCTGCCACTGCCAGCAGCAAAAGCCTCTGCCAGCCCTGGTTACCTGTGCCTCAGGCCGGCCCTGGGCAGCTGGGGGGCTGCGGGGATGGGGGACTTCGGGAGGCACGCCTGCCACCCCAGCAGGGCTAAGGAGACTGGACACTGCCATCTTGTGGCTGTGGGTGCCGCTATCTTTGAGGGCGGGGCAGTCAATTAGCATATGGCCTCCTTATTGGCTGTGGGTGCTGCCATCTTTACCACAGTGCGAGGGTCAATTAGCATATTCCTTCTTTAGTAGATAGGATGGGGGGCAAGTCCTGTTCTAAGAAAGAGGATCATGTTACCAAAGTGCTCCTGTGTGTTTAGTAGGACTTGGTATGAAGGATTCTGGGCCATAGCCCTATAAGTACACCCAGGGGGACAAGGCGTAACCATTAAAATAAAGAAATACAAATGCACACGGGAACAATGAATAAATTGTGATGGTGATAATGCCTTATGGGAACCACATATGAATGGTTCGAAACGCCATGCAGGGTTAGCAGAAGATGAGTACTCCTGCCGTGCACCCCAGTGAAATTACGGCTCATCACAACCGAATATGTTTGCCCCGCCTAGTTCTGATGGATCTGAAATGCCAGACCTTATTTGCAAATGTTACAAACCTCGTTCCCAGGAAGGGTGCTCCCATGCCGCATTCTCTCACTGTTGGGTGGTGGGGAACACAAGCAAGTGGTTAGGAAATAAAGCAGAAAGAAACAGCATCCGCCTACCTGGCTGGCATAGCCTCGGGCAGGGCGTCCACTCGCTGAAGGCAGTCACAGTGCAGTCTTTTTTGCATGGGAGGAGACAAGGGCGCACTGTTTCGGGGCGAGTGGAATCTGGACACCTGTCAATGTGAAGAGACCATATCAGTGCCTGCTGGGGAAAGTCAGTGCTTTAACATAAAACTGCAGGATTTCACCCTGTTGTTTTTTTTACAGACCAGGAGAGACAGCCCCGGGGCGGGGAACTACTGCCCCAGGGCTCTTCAGGCAGAGGCAGAGCAGGAGGCCTCAGCTCTCTAGTCCCAGACACTGCACTACTTTCCCCCAGACCAGGAAAAGCACAAGCCCTGAAACTAACCAAAGACAGACACCAAGGAGGGGTCTTCCTAGCAGCATCAATTCAAACAAACTATATATATATATATATATATATACTAGAGGCCCGGTGCACAAAAATTTGTGCACTCGGGTGGGTCCCTCAGCCCGGCCTGTGCCCTCTCGCAATCTGGGGCCCCTTGGGGGCCCCTTCCCCTGGCTGCTGGCACCAGTTTTCCTCCGGTGCCCGGAACCCAGGCCTTCGCTCTTCGCCGGGAGGGGCCTGCACAGTGGGTGAGGGGCTTAGCTCTTTTAAAAATACTTCTGAATGTTTGGTAAATAACCCTATAGGAATATACTTTCTGGAACATGTTGGTTGTTAAGGGCTGATTTGGGTAATCAACAAAATGTATGATAAAATCCTAATCCCCAGAACCTCAGAATGTACCTGTATATGGAGATAAGATCTTTAAAGAGGGGATTACATTAAATTGAGGCAGTTCCAGTGGGACCCTTAGCCCATTTCACTGAAGTCCTTATAAGAAGAGGAATGTTGGGGTCCTGCCCAGCAGGTCCAGGGGTTCCCAAAGGTGTGGACGGAGTCGGCGAAGAAGGAATGACACAGAGGCAGCGTTCAGGTAATCATCATAGCCAGGTTCTCTTTTTATTGTCCTGTTACATCTATATTTATACTATTTGATCCTATAAGCATGCCTCTATAAGCTTTTTTTTGCCGAGAGCATGGGGTCTGTTTATTGGGGGGTCAGTCAAAGGGGGAGCTGGCTAGGGTGGGGTAGGGCAGCAGCTTGTCTGGCCCCCGAGAAACCCAACTTGAGTCCAGAGCCTCAACCGCTTTGAAGCCAAAGTCTTCCTCCACCTTTATCTGCACGGGGGCCAGCTCCGGAGTCAGCGGGACTCCCGCCTGGTGCCCTTCCTGTGGCGCTCGCTGCGCTCGCTGCCTCTTCCACCCGCTGGGCCCCTCGCCAGGGGCCGGGCTGCTGGCTTCTGTGGGCGCTGGCGTCCTCCTGGGCGGGGACAGCCCCTCTTTCTCTGGAGGCTCGTTCTCAGCGTTGCCTGGGGTGGGGGCGTCTGTGCCCTGGCTGCCCTCGTCCTCCAGTATGATGGTGAACTGGCTGGCCCGGTAGTCATCACCTTAGGAGTCTAGCACCTTCTTGAGGAACCTCCGCTCCTGCTGGAGTCTCCGTGTTATCCTCTGTACCTGATGGAGCCTGTTCAGGACCCGCTTGTTCACCTGCTTGATCTCCCTGCAGTGCCGACCCAGCGCCTGGTACTTCCTGTGATTGAGTTCCCGTTGGCACCGCTGTTGCTGGCCTCGGGCTGCCTCCTCCTCTTCATCTCGCTCCTGGAGGCTGGAGCTGTCCAGACCCCCAGACAGGAACTCCACTTTGGTCTCAAGCTCGCTTTCCAGGATGTGACCTGAGAACTTCTCAAAGCCCATGGCTGCCATGGACCCCTCTCTCTGCTCCAGCTCCATTTCTCCCTGGCTCCCAGTGCAGAACTTCCAACCTTGCAAGCCTCTAGTTTAAAGTGGCTTGCAAAATGACACAGCCCATCCAATTTCACAGCCAGGCACCCAGGCCCCAGCTGCTAAGCCTCCTGGGAGTTGTAGTTCTCTATGTCCGGCTTGCCTCCCTCGCCCCACCCCCATCCCAGTCCCAACTGAAAGGCCCTGCTGGCTGGTCTAACCCTGTGGCCAGGCATCTGAGTCACCTTGGGTCTTTATTCCTTTCCCGACACCGCGCCATCTGACCACGGAGACTCTCCTCTTGGGAGGCCCCTGGGTCTCCTTCTGGGTCTCCTCAGGCCAGGCACTGGATCACGTGCCCCAGCAGCGATGCAGCCCTGGCGCCTGAGTCTCCTTCTGGGGCCTGGCTGCATCGCCCCCGGGGACCTGATCATGTGCCCCAGCTGCGACGCAGCCCGGGCCCCTGGGTCTCTTCAGCCCAGGCACCAGATAGCATGCCCCAGCGGCTTCTGGGTCTCCTGCTGGGGCCTGGCTGCGTCGCCAGGATCGCGTGCCCCAGCGGCGATGCAGCCCCAGCGCCTGGGTCACCTTCTGGGTCTCCTGCTGGGGCCTGGCTGCGTTGCCCGGATAGTGTGCCCCAGCAGCTTTGCAGCTCCAGCGCCTGGGTCGCCTTCTGGGGCCTGGCTGCATCGCCCCTGGGACGGACCTTGTGCCCAGGCTGCAACGCAGCCCCGGCGCCTGGGTCTTCTTCTGGGTCTCCTCAGCCCAGGCACCGGATCTCGGGCCTCAGCGGCTACGCAGCCCCGGTGCCTGGGTCGCCCTCTGGATCTCCTACTGGGACCTGGCTGCGTCGCCAGGATCACGTGCCCCAGCAGCGAGGCAGCTCCTGAGCCTGGGTCGCCTTCTGGATATCCTGCTGGGGCCTGGCTGTGTCGCTCCGGGGACTGGATCTCGTTCCCCAACGCTACGCAGCCCTGGCCCCTCGGTCTCCTCAGCCCATGCACCGGATTGCATGCCCCAGCGGCGCCTGGGTCGCCTTCTGGATATCCTGCTGGGGCCTGGCTGAGTCGCCCCGGGGGACGGGATGGTGTCCCCAGGCAGCTCTGCAGCCGGCCTCTGGCCCCGCCTCTGGGTGTTCTCCCATCACTGGTGATCAGGGATCTGAGAAGCCAGGCGGGGCAGGGAAGAGGCAGATATCCACCTCTTCCCTGCCCCACCCAGCTTCTGCGATTACTGGCCCAGGGCCAGCAAAGGCTGCCAGGTTCTCCTATCACAGAAGCCAGCAAAGGCAGCCTGGCTTCTCCGAACAAAGGCAGCTGGGTTCTCTGGCTCTTGGCTGCCACCTGGGTTTTCGATGTAGTCAACAGCAGGCGGCTTCTTCCCTCCTTCCCCTTTCGCCTCTCAGCATTGCGGCTCCATATGCAAATTAACCGCCATCTTTGTTTGTGGTTAACGCCATCTTGGCTGACAGTTAATTTGCATAAGGATATGCTGATTAGCCAATGGGAAGGGTAGCAGTCGTACGCCAATTACCATGTTTCTCTTTTATTAGTGTAGATAGAATGAGCACATATTTTTGAAGTGTTTTATTCAGGATAATATATCAAATCAGTGATATCAGTCAAAGGGAAGAGGAAAGTCCAAGGCAATAAATGGAAAAATTGAGAAAGAAAAATCATTGAATTCCACTGAACTATACATATTTGATTATTAACACAATTTACAATAGTCAGGTGTCTCTTTAGAACCTGTAGATTGATGAAGTGGAGTAAGCAAGATGTGACAGACTGCAAGTAACATATGTACTGACTAGCATTCGCAAAAGAAGCACTTCCATGATTTTGTCGATTATTCATTTAATGCTCATCTTGGGAGGAAAAGTAATATAAATAGTCCATGGATTCATTTCACTGGGAAGAACTAAAGTCTCAGAATATGGCAAACAAGTTTTTTTTTCCTGTTTTTTTTTATGACAACACAGGGCTAAAAACCACATTTATTATCTTCTAAAACAGTGATACGCCAGGAGGAAAAAACAGAAAAATACCTCATAACATGTTTGCACTTTAAATTCTGTTCCTCATAAATTTCTAATACAAAAACAGTGGTGCAGTATGCAGAAAGCCTGATGGTGTGAGCTTGGATATTAGATCCCCAGCGCTGCATTGTGTTTTGCCTACATTCTTTCATTTCTCCCTAATGACAAAGTAAAAGTCACTATAATCTTCATTTTCAGGTGATAAAACTGAGGTGCCAAAGCCACCTGGGGACAGCGTACTTGAGAAAAATTATAAAACACCAGGTCTAGCAAGTTCAGACAATCAAAAGTTCTTCCAGTACAAGAGAACAGAAGATGTAGCAGATAAAATTCACAAAAATAATAATGGATTAAAAAAACAAAGAGCTAGCCCTGGCCAGTGTTCCTCAGTGGTTAGAGGATCGGCCCATGCACTGAATGGTAGTGGGTTCGATTCCCAGGCAACGGCAGGTACCTGGGTTGCAGGTTTGATTCCTGGCCTGCACATGGCAACCAATTGATGTGTCTTTCTCATCTCTCTCTCTCTCTCTCTCTCTCTCTCTCTCTCTCTCTCTCCCCTGCTCTCTCTCCCTTCCACTCTCTCTAAAAAAAAAAAATCAATGGAAAATATATTCTCAGGTGAGGATTAACAAAAACAACAACAAAAAGAGCTGATGAGAGTCTGAAGATTCAGATGAAAGCCCACCAACTGAATTACAAAATTACAAATATGCAAACACAGAGATTGTCCAAATTTCAAACACTAAGAAAAAGTAAGAGAAGCGATGATACCACCAGGGGTTGTGCACAGAACATGGTGGGTGTCGCAGCAGGCGGCAGAGCGCGGAACATGGTGGGCATAGGCCCCAGTGGGAGGGTGGAGCAGGTGAGCAGGGGCGCCAGACCAAGGCAGGGAGCTGGTCGCTGTTATCAGGGAGAGCCTCTGGTGGTTACTAAAAATTCTTTGCTCCTGTGTGCCGAGGTGCCGGCCGGTGCTCACACCTGCTGCCGGTGCTGGCCCCGCTTGCACCCACTGCTGGCGCCAGCCCCAATTGCTCTGTGGTGTGGTGGCAGCAGGAGTGGGGCTGCCAGCAGACAGGAGACTGGGGGCTGCAGCAGGAGGAGCTGGGAGGGGGCGCAGAGGATGGGCGGAGACCCGCCCCTGTGTCTACCACAGTCTTGTGGCCCACAGTTCCTTTCAAGGTGCACAGATTTGTGCACTGGGCCCCTAGTCTGATTAATATTAGAGCTCATGAATTTTCATAGTTATAAAAATGAAAACATCTTCTTAGTTTTAAATCTTTAGAAACAATACATAGACAAAACGTGGGAGATGGAAACTGGCTGTGGAAAAGAAAGTACATGATATTCTTGCCCTCATAAGACACAGTGGGCAAAGGACTGGAGATGGAAGGGAAAGAGGAGAAAGTGGAGGCTTGGATATCTTCATCTAACAAAGCAGAGGGTCAGAGCGCCAATCAACACATAAACGAATAAGAAATAAAGTCAACCATGTGGGGAATTGGTAGAGGAATTAATGTGAATGGGCTGCATTCATTGTTTTCATGAGAGGAATCAATGAATGGACATTTTAAATTAAGAAATTAAGAGATATATAAAGGATATCTGAAAAACATGTCATGCAGCATTAGAAACTAAACCTCAGAAAGGGAGAACAGATAAAATATGTACATGGTCCTGCCCATATTGACATAAAGACACAGTGGATAGATAAGAAACTAATAAAGCCATAGCCAGTGGCAGGCAGGAGGCAAGGAAGGGGAGCAGGGGTGTCTGAAGGCTTCCTGTTGTTATTATTCTATATCTCCTTGTATATTGTTAAGATTTGTGAACCATGTGAAGGCTTGCCCAGTCAAAATAAGGGAGAGGGAGGGAAGAAATCTATAACAACTATTAAGGAGTGGTTGTATCTGGAATGTGGGGTACTAAGCAGAGGAGATCATTGGGGACTGGTTACTTTCCATCATCAGCAAATTAAATTTATTATTTCAGTTCTACTATGGAGCATATCATTACTTTGATGAAAATGGAAAATATGTTCACAGAAAACAAATTACTCAATTCATTATAGTGGCATTTTTATTAATTATGCTTAACACACAAAAGCCTGTCTACCAAATAGTTCAATTCAATGAATCTAACAACAAAAAGAAAAAAAAAAGAATATCCTTAGAGTGTCTTTATGAGCATATAGTGTTATTTAAACAAGCTACTCTGGTAGGGAAAATTTATGTCATACTTTAGTAGAGATAGCAAGAAAACCTAAAATCATTCCCAAGTCCTTTAGTCACACTCTGAAATACACTGAAATTAAACTGAATTGCTGTGAATTCTAACTCCTCTCTAGCCTCTCCTGGTCTTTGGCTGGAAATGATAGTACAACCTGAGTAAAGCCAACTCCCTGTGTGCATAGTGGGGCAGGAGGGCCCACACCACCCTACTGCGCACTCACCCACACACTCCACAGAGCTTAGAAATGTGTAGTGCCAGCTGCAGACTTCCTGGAGAGGGTGGCGTGCTCTGCAGGGACGTGGCTCACTTCAGTTACGAGTGAGAGTTCATCTTTCTAGGGTACTGATATTGTCTACTTTATTTAAACTGTTTTCCCCTCACTCACAATAATCACTCACTGAGCCTAATGTCAACTCTCCACAATATGGCCCCCTTTCTCTCTGTGTTCCTCCACTAGGTCCATAAGAGAGAAATGGTATCTCCTCAGTGGCAAAGGTCAAGATGCTCAGGTCATATTGCTTTTATAGAGTCCATGAACTAAGGGCTTTGTTGGAATGTCTACTGCTTCAAGGATCATTACATTTTCAATTTCCATGAATTTCCTCTTAGTCTTTAAAAATATTCTCTTTGACCATTAGTAACTTATGTGCCCCTCCGCCCACTTCTAAAAACTACAGGCTTTTATTTTCTGTACTCTTGTATTGTCACTGACTGAAAAAAGACTTTTGACATATTTTGTGCTGCTGTTCTGTTGTGTGTGTGCAAATGCGCACATGCGCATACAAAATACATACACTAACTTTGAATGCTTTGATCGTAGAACTCCATCTTATGTCATAACTTAAAAATGCCAGATCTTAGTGCATTGCAAATATTAGTAACAGGAAGTCAGTGATTGAATAGTATCATACGCTTTTGGAGCCTGAAGACAAATAAATCCCTGGGAATATTAGACAAATCTATCCAGCTTTCTCCAAAACAAAATTGAAGCCTTAAAATGCAAGGAAATGGATTCACTTTTTAGCAAACCAACTATGGCCCTTGCCTTTTGTCATAATTGGTTGTGTTCTTGATAAAAGGATGAAGGCATCCCAACTGAACACATATATTTTCCTGGACTTGCATTGAAGTATTCTATGATTGTTTCTTGGTCTCCCTGTAGGCCAAATTTTCTTATAAGCATTGTGAGGAAATGTATTAAATGCAGCTACAAAGACTTGTCACTTTTCAGTTTGCCTCCATAATCAAGATGCAGACACACAGTGCTCCATCTTCTAGAGCAGGCCTCCTACCCCAGGGGTGATGTTCCAGCTCACTCAGCTAAGGGGGCAAACCTGACCACTGTTTAAACATTAAATGTTTCACTGGAATTTTATATTCCTATAGCTCACAAAATGCCAGGTGTTTTTACATTAAAGGCAGAGAGTGACTTATCAGGACCTTTGGAAAGCTTTGAGTTGTGTGTTTTTAATCTTTATTATTATTTTTCTACATTGCAGCTGGAAAAAACAACATTGAATCATGAAGCAAACCAAACAAAACCCCAAAAATATACCAACACGCTCTCACTTCTGTTTCCATTGTGCCCTAGCTAGTTCTCATTTTCTGATATGATCAGTTCTATTACTCATACAATGGTAACATTCTCACTTACACAACTGCATGGAAACCAAAACACCAACCCAGGGAAGCGAGAACTTGCAAGGAATTCTGTGCATCCCAGTGCAGTGAGCTTAGAGGTAAAATACGTTATGTTAGCTGATCCATTCCATGGAGGCATGCTTCTTTCATTCTACGCCAAGGCCACTGTTTTTTTAGGAGATTTTCCTCTCCTTTCCTTTTTCTCTTGCCCCACCCCCACTTCAAGGATTTCACAAATGGCAGGGGACCTTTCTCCACTGCAATGGCTTTCACTTGAAAAAGAACAAACATATTTATTTTTTAAAAGGGCAGAGAAAAGGATATTTTCTACTGTTGATAATCTCACTATCTCATGATGTGTTTCACTGGACAGTAGCTATTATTTTTATAGCTCAATTAATCTCATTAACCTCAAGAATTTTAATTGACTTTACTAAAGTCAATCAGGCTCCTTATGTTTAGCAGGATTGTTTGGAGATGTACAGTAAGAATTACAATTAGGTTAAGTCTCCAGCCTCATTAACAGTGCAAAAAGTAATTAGTAATATCTGTGTGTGCTTGTGGGTGTGTGTGTGTGTTAGGGAAAACATCTGTGCAATTCATTTTTCTTATTGGTAAAATGAACAAAACTAGAGGTTATTCACTATAATAATAATAGTTTAGTTTCACTTACATAAGTTTTTAAAGAAAAGTATATTAATTTGTGGATTATGCTTTAAACAATGAACTTATGTTCTTGTGATTTGGGGGCATAAAAATATCATTGAGTTCAAAATTGAGTAAGTTGATGTGCAAGACTTTAATTAAAAAAACCGTCTCATTCAAAGTAATTATGAGGATAGAAAAGGAATTAGAGTGCTATTTGAACATATCATCTGACTTTTCATGCCCAAATAGCCTTCACAATGTAATGATAATTTATTTGCTAGATGTCAGTCTCAATTCCAATTCTCCTTTGCTAAGAAAGAAACACATTGCATTCCCGTCAAGGGAATTATTATCTGTTGTGATTCAGAACTAAGCAAAGTTTTGTCAAAGGTAGGAGATCAGACTTCAAGTATGCAAAAGGTTCTTATCACTATAAAGAATATTGTTGTATATCACATAAGTCTTATTCCTATATCCAGTATCTATTTATTTTTATTTGTATAACAAAGCTAACATTTCATGTATCCTTTTTTTAGCAGTTGAATATTTACATCATAAAAATAACATTATTAAGGCTGCAATCCTTCCCAAGATAAAAGGAGTTCTCTTCATACCTTTTTAAGCCATTTAGGATTTTACCGTAACCTTAGTAATTAGATAGTCACCTCAAGTAGGTGATATGTAAACATTATTTCCATGTTTAGCTATAACTCCCATGGATACCAGGCTAAGGATACCAGGCAAGTTTCAACACACAACTGACATAATTCGATATTCCAATAAACATCATGAGCAATGTAGCATTGGATGGTAAACAGAAATAACATTTATGAGTTAATAAGAGCAGAAGGCCATATGTATGATCTCTTCATTACTCTTCATGGCAGTCCTCTTTGCCAAAATTTATTATGGTAGATAAAATACATTTTTGAGGCAAATAATAAGCATCATCTATTCTCGTTTTTCTCTAATTTATATCCAAGCCTTGGTAAGCACATAGGTCAAGTTAATTCATAAATTTTAAAATGCTTATGGAACACTCATACATGCCCAACACTGTTCTAAAGTCTGGGGTCCTTACAGTGGAGAAGATCCAACCCCAGCACTTTGGAAACCACAACTGGTGGGCGGGGGAGGGCGGTGATGAGGTCTTCCTGACTGTGCTTCACTGCAAGGCATAGTTATCTTCACTTACACAGCCAGCTGCCCACCGGAGGCTCCACCACCAGCAGCATCTGGCCAGTTTGCGCGATATCTGCCATCAGCAGTTCATTTCCCTTAACTGAACTTCTATGACTTTCCTTACACACGGTGAATGTGGTTTCCATGGCAGTGTGGATAAGGCCCAGAGCCTGTCATTCTGGCGTCCCAAGATGAGATTAATCAGGTGTCTGAGTTGCCCATGGCAGCAACACAAATTGGATTGAATTAGGCAGAAGAGCAAATGCATTTGCCTTGGTTGCCAGGAAAGGCAGCGGTATACTTAAGGGGGATGGGACCAGGGCTTAATGCTGCCAGGATTTGTTCTGCTTCGATTTCTGCTTCTTTTTGAGCATCAGCTTCATTCTCCCCTCTTACTTTTTCCATCAGGCCTAACCAGGGCTATGGAAACTCTTAATTCATATAGTTAGAGCAACAGGAGTAGAAAAAGAGAGGATTTCATTTTCCCATTTTGAAAATTCCTTGGGAACATCTCTAACTTGCCTAGTTTGCACCAGTCCATCCTGGTGGCCCACCACTCCTGTGGCTGGGTGGGGTCTTCACCACAAAGAGGGGACTAGTTCAAACATGGCCACTTGGAAACCTCTATGGATAGGCCAGTTATCTAGTCTCTGCATACTGCAGAGGTCCTTCACGTTTTCTTCTCCACGAGATTACCCACATAAATCGAGGAAGAGTTATGTCTCTTTATTTAGTCTAGAGATGCAACTTCCCCAGCTGTGCTTTCCACTCAATCACACTTTTTCCTCTATCACTCGTTATTATTCCTGAGCCTTTTTTTTATCTATATCCTACTCTCCATGTCCAATCTCCTACTGATTTTTATTTATTTATTTACAACTTCATGTGCCCAGTACAGTGTCCATGAGATTGCAAACATGCACAAGGGAATGAATTAATATATTCAAAATGGCTGCATAGATTTAGTTCTCACAGCAGAAAAGATCAATGGGACCTAAAGAAGAATAAAATACAACCCTATAATTTCAAAGTTCAAATCTGCCTTCATGTAGACCCAGTCTTTGCATGATTAAGAGTCAAAACTATTGAGATCAGCTCTAGAAAATTGGATTACTCAAACAGATTCCCTATTTGTGGGTCTTATTTACTGTTATCCAATCACTAATACACATATTATAACTTAGTAAAGTGTCTACCTTTGTTAAGACATATATTTTTTTAAATTTTTAAGAGTCAAACAAGACAAAACAAAAATGTATTACTCTAGCACAGACTGAGACATATTCAGTGCTTAAAAAAATGCTTTTAACTAAAAATGCTCCAATAGGCAAAAATCCTATGCACTTTCACTAAATTATTGATAATACCTTTTGGTCATCACTTGTCCCACGTGACTCTTGACACAAAAGACCTTCCGTGTCTGAATGCCCACACCACAGGCAGCTTCTCCATTCCATCCAATGGTTGCATTAAGAGCAGTACCCAGTGTGTCTTCAGCACAGGGGCCCCAAGGCGATGTCTCCCAGTAGAGTTGCATACAGGAATGGTCATTGCATGAGCGATATTCTTGGAGGGCCTGACTAGGGGGGCATGGTTTTCCACCTGCAAAAATCAAAGTATGAAAGAATGTATAGCCATTGTTGTTGTTGTTGTTGTTTAATATATTTTTATTGATTTCAGAGAGGAAGGGAGAGGGAGAGAGAGATTGAGTCATCAATGATGAGAGAGAATCATTGATTGGCTGCCTCCTGCACGCCCCCTACTGGGAATCAAGCTTGCAATCCCGCATGTACCCTGACCAGGAATCGAACTGTGATTTCCTGGATCATAGGTTGATATTCAACCACAGAACCACACCAGCCAGGCTCACTGCTGTTTTTATTAACATGCTCCTGTTGTTGTTATTTGCTGTTCTTTTTTATTGTTTTTGTTATTTTTATGGTCTAGAAAAACAGCTTTTTTGGCACAGCTATTCAAAGGCCTAAGCAACTGCACTCCTTTTCCCACTTTAAGGACATGCTCTTTTGTCCTGAATAATAATCTGAGGACAAATGTTATCCATTTTCTAAATAACATGGAGCAGTACATGTCAATTATATTTTAAAAAATGATTGATTCTACTCCCCTCCCCATCGTCGAGATAAACTTTAAAGAAATCTGCTTTTATTTTAATATTACTATGCCTAATAAATTAGTTAGTTAGATAAAATAGCCCATGACCTTGAATTGATACTGGGTCCAACATACGTACGCATGCACACACACGCACACACACACACACACACACACACAGAGGTATGCACACACAAGCCCACTTATTGCCTATAAATGGCCTCTCTTTGCTAAAATAGCATTATTTTATCAAGTACCATTTTAAAACACACCCATCCTCCATCAAACAGTGCATCTTATTACAATTTGAGAAGTGTCTCTTAAAGTTTGGCAAGAGGAAGCCAGCCTTGACCTCTGAAATCATATTTGACAATGTGTTATCCTCAGGCTGGGAGACCAGATAGATATGGATCTTCACACTCTTGGTGAGTCAGACAATCAAATTTCAGTACTGTCTTTTCTTTCATATTTTTATATCCATGTGAAAACTGGTATTTACCTAAAGCATTGATTCCCCCCCCCCATCTTTCACACTATTTTATTCAGGGGGTCAAATGCTCAAGAAAATTTGTGACTTTGATTTTGTTATTCTTGTTAAAGTTTTTCCCCATTAAATACTACAGACTGCCCCCCACCCCCCCATCCAACATTCTAAAAGACAGAAGAGGAAGCGATTGCACTTTAAGAATATGAAAATCTTCATTCATCTTGACACTGGCCCCCTGTCTCAGAATCACAGAACAGAATCTTGTTGAAAGAGGAGCTCCCTGCATCCGGAGGCCACACTGCCTTGCTGTTCCAACTGAGCTGTGGGCAGACAAAGCCCAGGGAGGGCCTGAGAGAATGACACCCATCGTCTGGTTTCAGACACTGCTATCAATAACAGCAACAGCTGCTCCTCTAGTTTTTTCTGATGCCTTCCATTTACATTCCCATCACACATTTTAGCTTCTTCAAAGCCATTTGCACAGCCGTCATCCTTTCTTCTCTCACCACATGCCAGCAGGAGAGAACAGAAAATCAGGGCACAGGGATCAGGTAGCTTGCCGAAGTGGCCGGCAGTTCCCAGTTAAGGAGCCGTGTCTCTCGACTCCTAATTTGGCACCCTTCTTACCAGACATATTCCAATTATGTCCCCAACTACATGAGCTGGATGTGTATCAACCAGACTTTGTTTTCTTCCCTAAAAGAGTATAATGAAAAATAACATAAGATGGACTAAAACAATTCATGCAAATAAATGGAACTCAGCACAGACACCCTTGAGGATTAAAGAGAACAGGCACACAATGACAGGAAAGTGTTCATTTGGATTCGTGGAATACATATAGAAGGTCACCTATATGTGTCTACTTCCGTGATATGATCTTCACAGTTACCTATTGGAAAACAATAATTGGGCAATGGACTTCCTTGAAGCCTTTAGTATGACCCACCTTCTCCAGCCAATGCCAGGATAGTCCTTGACCTGGTCTGTTTCCCATCCGAGTTTTTATTTGAACAAGACTGGGAGCAGGATGACCACTCTGTCCACTCGCTCACCACACAATCCATCCTGCAGGGAATTTCACAAGCCGTCCGTTCAGGAGGAACAGATGCTGGGCAGAGACTCCCTGACACATCTTCTCCTGTAATCAACCAGACCAAGACACAGGCTGGTTAATGCTCAATCCAGGCCAGTCCAAGGAACACTGAGGCTCACTGCTTCCTCTATTACTTCCGTTTAGCTTAGAAGACTTCACCTTGTGTCTAAACCAATAAAGTACAGAAAATGATGGTTTCTCCAGCCATTCATAATGCCTGTGTCAAGGAAAACTGCCAGGAGATCATTTGGCATAAAGAAAGGCAGATACCACAGCAAAACTGGCACTTGTTATTCTTCACAGGGACACAGTGGGCTTCTTCCAGCAGCAGTTCAGCCATGGCTGGCTGGAGACAGACGTGATTGATGCATTATTGACAACCATAGGTAACAAGTATATGCTTTACTGCAAAATGGGGGTCACAGTAGCCTGTTGTCCTGAAAGCATGTTTTATGTTGAGCATTCTATCCTACCCTATAAAAAAGAATTTTACCAATCTAATTTTCTGGTGTGTGCTTTTGCCCCAAATACGTAACCTTAAGCAAGATGATCACACCATTACTCTTTTACTTTATTTGTGCATAGTGACAAGTAATCCAAAACCACAATGGAAATGGATCCATGGCTGAATTATATAATGTGTTGAGATAAAAGTTGAAAGACAGTCAAACTTCTTCCAAATACATTTACTATTCCCCCTTTGAATGCACTTATAAAATACTTAAATGTATATATATTTATAACATATATTTACTATAAATATATATTTACAATTGACAGATGTTAAGACTTAGATGATCATTTCTTTTTTTAATATATATTTTTTATCTTATTTGCTTTTGTTTTGTTTGTTTTTTATTGATTTCAGAGAGGAAAAATGAAGAAGAGAAACATCAGTGATGAGAAAGAATAATTGATCAGCTGCCTCCTGCATGCCCCACACTGGGGATGGATCAAGCCCTCAACCTGGGCATGTGCCCTTGACCAGAATCGAACCTGGGACCCTTCATTCCACAGGCCGACGCTCTATCCACTGAGCCAAACTGGCTAGGGCCTCAGGTGATCACTTCTAAGTTACTTTCCATATCTCAGATTATTAAAATGGTTTTTAAAAAAGATCTCTTTTAGGTTATTTCTTCTCTATTTATAGAACTAAATATTCTTCACAATTAATAATTCAACTCCTCCTATTCCCCCATTCATGGTCACCCCAAGAAAACAGCAGACGGTAACAACAGTGATACCGTTTATAGTTTGACGTAACAACATGAAATGTGGAATGGCAACTCGAGGAGAGAGCCTGTTTTTTGTGTATGACTTTGTGCCTGTGAAATGCTCTTGTCATATTCTGACATAAAACTACTGCAAAGGGGATTAATATTTATAAAGTGTCACCTCTGTGCCAGGCACTGTCCTTGTAGGAAACTCTCAGAGCAGGTGTGACCCCTGCTTTATAGACAAGCAGTCAGTGGCTCTGGAAGGAAACCTTGGACAGGATCACACAGACCTGAGGTGGGAATCAATTTAAAATGTTCTGACCCCAAACTTCTGCTTTTCCCATGAACCATGCTATGTCTAATTCCCTGGAGATCAATATTCCTTTTCTGAGGAAGTAAATAAAACCACGTGACAGTAAGCAAGCTGCCTAAAGAAGAGTGTGCACTGCTAATATCTGCATTCATATTTGTAAGTGAGGCCAGGCTCCTTGCCCTTGAGGTACAAATAAAACTTCTCAAACATATTATGAGAAGTAATAGAGATCCTAGCACATAATCAAGCTGAAAGACCAGTCCCAAACATTCTCCTGTTAGTCTCAATCTATTTTCAGGTTAAGCCTACATTATATGGTATACACACACACACACACACACACACACACACACACACACACACACACCAATACAATTAATGGGTAGTGGTTTTCCAAGTACAGAAAGAGGCAGGCCAAACAAAACACCCAAATTACATCTCTAATCAAAATGCAATTTCCACATTTATAAGTATTAGTAGCATCATTTATATACAAAACACTTTAAAGCAGTGTCTTGCAAAGAACATTTCAAATAATAAAGAATAAAAGGGGGGAGGGCTGAAAGCTACTGGGTTGAATTAGTAAAAAGGTCATATTACTAAAGAATTCCTCAGTTTTGAAAATGCTAATATATAGTATAAATTTCCTAGGGTGGAAGTGGTATGTAGTGTTTTTCAAGCTTATTTGACCAATGGCCATCCCTTTTTAAGGAGCATCTATCCCATAAATGGTATTTTTATGAGTATGTTCTGAGAAAGCTCTGCTTTCAAGAGTTATATATAATTATCAACTATTTGATGAGCACATAGTATGTCCAGAGTAATTGATGGTATATAAATAGATGAAAATAACTTATTTACCCCACTAGAACTCATAGCTATAAACACATGAGAATAAAACTATCTCCAAAAGTAAATGCCAAGCCATGGCTCAGTTGGTTGGGCATTGTCTTATACATCAAAAGTTTGCTGGTTTGATTCCTGGTCATGACATATGCTAGGCTTGTGGGCTTGATTCCCAATAGAGGGAGTGCAGGAGGCAGCCAAAGGATGTATGGCTCTAATGCAGTGGTTCTCAACCTTCCTAATTCTTCGACCCTTTAATACAGTTCCTCAAGTTGTGGTGACCCCAATCATAAAATTATTTTCATTGCTACTTCATAACTGTAATTTTGCTACTGTTATGAATCGTAATGTAAATATCTGATATGCAGGATGTATTTTCATTGTTACAAATTGAACATAATTAAAGCATAGTGATTAATCACAAAAACAATATGTAATTATGTATGTGTTTTCCGATGGTCTTAGGTGACCCCTGTGAAAGGGTCGTTTGACCCCCAAAGGGGTGGCGACGCACAGATTGAGAGCCGCTGCTCTAATGGATGTATCGCTCCCTCTTTCCTTTCCTCTCTCTAAAAATCAATTTAAAAAATATCTTAAAAACAAAAAAAGTACATGCCAAGCTGCAAATGTGTGTTTGAACAAGAAATGCTACAGCAGTGCAGGGAAGAGAAGGACCTCTGGGGGTAGCATGACAGCTGAACCCTTTCAACAGGGAGAAAGAGAAAGGTTCAGGATTGGTGGCAATGAGGGCAGGCATTTCAGGCATCAAAGTGCCAACAAAGGTATCATAGTAGAAAAGTACAAGGTATTTGGAAGACAGTTAATTCTGAAGCTACATGAGGGAAAAAGAATGCCTATGTTGGAAGAGTTATTGGACATCAAATTCTGAGTGACTTAGACTGACACACAAGTTGTCTTATATTTATTCCTTCCTTAAATTGCCATTACCCAAATTTAACATTCTCCCTAGTCACCATTCAGCACCCATTCTCTTTAGGTGCCGGAATGTTTTTCAAGAGCTAAGCGTTCATATAAACTGGTACACACACTTCCTCGGTGCAACGAGTTGTCAATTCTCCACCAACAATTTGATAGTTTGTCTATACAGGCCAATTAAGGAAAAGAGCAAAGTGAAGAGCCTTTCTTTAGGGGAAGCAAATTAATAGTCATAAGTATACTCTGAAATATGTGTGAGCTATTTTTATAAGATTTTATAACAAAACAAAAAAAAAACTGGCACAATGGGATCCTAGTCACAAAGTGGTCTAGTCTGACAGTTAAGTATCTGAAGGTGAATCATAACACCACTTATCCTCATGAGTATGTCATTTAACATCTTTGAACCCCAGTTATCTCACTTCTGAAAATGAAATAATAACAGTTACCTTTCAGGGATATTCTAAGTATTAGAAATTATTTATGCAACATACATAGCAAGGTGCCTAACACGTAAGAGGACTTCCAAATATAGAGACCTTAAAAATGTTCTTTGCAAAGACGTATACCACAAAAACCCTTATTCATCTGAAAAATTTAGATATTTACGCCATAGCCATGGGAAGCATCTGCCTTTCCATTCGTATATATGTACAAATAACTCCCAACAGCTTCACAGGCTGGTTCACACAAAATATAAACACCATCTATAATTTTCCACATCATTTTTATATGGTCAGCTAAGCTACATGATTTAAGAGCCAAAAATGAAGCACTTGTGCCTGAATAACTTCACCTGCCCATCGACATTGGCATAATTATCTTCCCATTTCACAGAGAGAATCCATCTTGAAAGAGAAGCATTTATTATCTCCTGTTTTCATTTTTTTGGGTGGATCAATGAGATCAACTGAAATCTCAGTGGAGCATGGAAAATAAAGCAGCACATGGCACAGAGGCATAGCCATTAAAAGTAATTTCACCAGCTCTGATAATCTAATATCATAATAAATATATTTAAGAGCGAAATCAAATCCATCTTTTGAAATACTATAAAATTACCCACAGCCCTCATCAGCCTCCCAGGGATCAATAATGACAAACTCTGCATTCTCTCCTCATGAAGGAGACTTATTTAAACCATTTGTGATCCTCGGAACATGGGATATGGTGCTGCTTCAACCTTGTCACTCAGTATTTTTAAAAAACAATAATTTAATATGGTGAAATTCACATTACATAAAATGAAGCCTTTGAGAGTAAACACTTCAGTGGCATTTAGTAAATCACAATGTTGTGATTTACTAAACCACCACTTCTACAGAGTTTCAAAAAATTATAATTACTCTAAAGTAAAATCCTTTACCCATTAAGCATTTTCTCTCCATTACTCACTCCCCTCAGTCCTTGGCAGCCACTAATTTATGTTCCATCTCGGTCAATTAAGTTATTCTGAATATTTCATATTAATAGAATCATACAATTTGTGATGTTTTTTGCTGGCTTCTTTCACATAGCATAATATTTTAGAGATTCATCTATGCTATGGCACATATCACTACTTTATTCCATTTTATGATAAAACTAGAGGCCCAGTGCATGAAATTCATGCACAAGTGGGGGTCCCCTCAGCCCAGCCTGCACCCTCTTCAATCCAGGACATCCCTCTCACAAACCTGGACTGCTGGCTCCTAACTGCTCACCTGCCTGCCTGCCTGATTGCCCCTAACTGGCTCCCCTGCTGGCCTGGTCGCCCCTAACTGCCCTCCCACCACCATGGTCACCCCTTACTGCCCCCCCTGTCAGCCTGGTTGCCCCCAACAGCCCCCCTCTGCCAGCCTGGTCACCCCTCACTGCCCCCCTCTGCTGGCCTGGTCACCCCTCACTGCCCCCCCTGCCGGCCAGGTCACCCCACACAGCCTGCTGTTTGGTCATTTGGTCGTCCCTCATTAACCCCACTGCCAGCCTGGTTGCCCCACGCAGCCTGCTTGTTTAGTTGTTTGGTCGTCCCTCACTAACACCCCTGCCAGCCTGGTCACCCCGCTCAGCCTGTTCGGTCGTCCATTCAGTTGTTTCAGTTGTGATGGTCGCTTAGGCTTTTATATACTATATAGATAACATTCCATTGTATGTGTATACCACAATTTTTTAATTCATCTGTTGATGGGCATCTTTTGGCTATTGTGACTAGTACTGCTATGAACACATTTACATGTTTGAGTACCTGTTTTCAATTCTTTTTGGTATATATTTAGGAGTGAAATTCTGTGGTCATATTCATCACTAATATTTTTGTTTGTGATTCTGGGAACCATGGCATAAATGGCTGGATGACTAGGTCTTGGCCATAGTTTATACTCATGTTCTCATGCCTAACCATTCCTGGATAACAACAAAAGTACTTAGATGACAGAAAGATCTTTGAATATATTAGTGTACTCAAGAGTCCCTAATTTTTTCCATTCAAATGTATATACTACTTTAAGTATAAATACCTCATGGCAAACATTCTACGGCTATTGGTCAAGCAATCATGTAAATTTACCACTAATATAGTTATCATAGTTTGAACTTTCAACATAAAGCTAATTTTAAACCATACATTTACAATCTAGTACATTCTGTGGCATTTGTCGTTTTGTGACTTTGGAGGAGTTAGAATTTAATTTTATGAACTACTATGTATCTTGTATAACAATAGAAAAAACAACTATACTTATTTATTCCTGATCTAGACTATTGGTGTCAAAAAAGAGTAAAAAAGATATAGATAAAAGATAAACTCAGATATCCATAAATCTACAATATGATTTCAAAAGTACACCAACATTTTTGTCATTATACAAACTTCAAATTACCATATTCTTTCAAAATAATTCACGCTTGGCTATTTTATGGCTATTTCCTCTTATATACTATTATACTATCTATGAAAAATAATAAAAGTTATTGAAAATACTCTACCTGTCATAAAATTTTATGTCCTATTTAAATCTCAGAGAAGAAAAGCCAATAAACATTGATTAAATGCTTGCCGACAGCTGAGAAAGATGTCAACAGACAGCACATAGCAAACTTACTGGAATTCATATATACTTAATTCCATTTAAAAAATTTAAATGTTATCTCCTTACAGGCAAGTAGCCCATGGCTACTTCTGGACTGAGAACCTAATCAGCTAAGGAAATGTTTATATTGCAAACCAATAAAATATGAAACAAACCTAAGGGCTAAACAGAAGTTATCTATGTGCAACAATGCTATGCCGGCATTGCAATGAATATTTCTGCTTGTTAATAGCACAATCTGAAGCTTATCTGTCTATGTAGTTTATATATAAAAGAAGACAAATAAAGAAACCTGATGTTAAGTATTATCATATTCATAGTAACAAAAAATCAACTGCCCTAAAATAACTCGATAGCTGATATTTGTGTAAGAGTGGACTATACCCTGTGCTAACCACAGGACATGTAGTGGTTAAATGAATATCTATATTAATATTATTAGTGAGGCACTATTCTTTCACTCGAAGCACAGAAAAGCTACAAAACCTTGTCAGAAAGTTAGGTAGCTCATAAATGTCTGAGCTGGAACAGGAAAAGCTATCTGTTAGACATTACAAGCTTTGTTCTTTCTATTATGCTGTATTGCTTCCTGGCTCATATCTCCTATGTATCATTCCTATTACATTCATTTTAGCTGATGCCAAACCATAAAGAAGGGATCCTCTACAATTCGTTGTCAGCTTCTCAGTAAATTTACTATTGGAAAGGGTAAGTCGAAAGGAATAGGCATCTTGATTATCTGGGAATTAAATCATGGGATGGGGCAGAATAGGACAACACCTTTCAAAAATAGAATAGATAAGCAGCTGAAAAGAGCTCAGCATGGAGAGATGGAAGAATCAGACAGAAGGCAAGAGGAATATTGGAGGAATCATCCTAACTCTTTTGGACACAGTGGATGGCTCAGAAATCAACAAAGGGCAGAGGTCGTGTCCAAGAAGGCACAGAAGTGCACACTGAAAAAGAAAATCGACACTGCTATGTGTCAAAACACAATCTGAAGACATCTTCTTAGTTCAGAAACTCTGTTTCTCCTGAGAATTTTATAGAGACTGTACAATGTTAAAAAGATGAATAAGAATGGCAATAATGGAATAAATGACCTTTGTAATACAGGGCATATGTCTTCAAAAGGAAAAATCTTGGAGAAAATAAACAGCATATTATAATGAACAGGGTATTTGATGAGGAGTTGTAACATCTGGATTGGTGTTCTGACTTTAACACCTACCAAAATGTGATCCCGCAAAATTGTTAAGCTTCTTTAGGCTTCAGATGCCTGTATAAGTGGGGGGATTATATCAGCGGGTCTGGTGATGAATCAAAGAGGCTAATGTAACATAATACTTTGGAAATTGCAAAGTACCATTTATATATAATGTGGCTTTTTATTACTGGTGAAAATGGGAATAGAGGACATTACAAATAGAAAAATGATTCGTGTCAAAGATACTAGCTCTATTCTCATCCCATTGGTCTTAGCTAGAAAAATAAAAGAGGAGCTGAAATGATTATAAAGGTGGAAATATCACTCATTTTGTCTATTTATCTACGTATCCACATATATCTGCTATGTAGCTTACAGAAAAGCATTTGAACCAACTTGAATATGTAGTATATTTTAGAAAGTTGTCTAGAAGTTTTAAAATATTTGAAAATCAGTATTTTGAAGATAAATTGGGTAAGTCAATAGAGTAAACTGATAGTATATCAGTGAAGAATGATAATTTATCTATGTAATTAACCTTCAGAAACATATTTTAATGCCTGTAAGTGGGAAATACATCTTTATTTAACTACCCCACTATAACTGCATGATTAAGATGTTTTCAATTTCTATGTGATTAATGATACTACAAAAAAATCTTCACCATATTGTTGATTGCTTTCTGAAGAACACATTTCAGAGATGGACAGACAAAGCCAAAGAATTCAGTGGATGTGAACTTCATTAAAGTTCTTGCACACACAAAAAATGTAGCAATTGTGTGTTTTATCCCCATTATTTATAATTTTCATTATTTGTCAAATTTTTAACTTAGATACAGTTAAGGTATTATACAACATTCACTCTTCATGTTGTATAATTCTGAGTTTCAGCAAATGCATAGAGTCTTGTACCCCCTACCAAAATCATGGTACAGAACAGTTCTGCCACCATAAAAATTTCTGCATGTTGCCTTAACCGGTTTGGCTCAATGGGTAGAGTGTTGGCCTATGGACTAAAGGGTCCCAGGCTCGATTCTGGTCAAGGGCATGTACCTTGGTTGTGGGCACATCTCCAGTTGCGGGTGTGCAGGAGGCAGCTGGTCGATGTTTCTCTCTCCTCAATGTTTCTAACTCTCTATCCCTCTCCTTTCCTCTCTGTAAAAAATCAATAAAATATATTTTTTTAAAAATTTCCACGTGTTGCCCATTTGAATTCAACCCTTTCCCCCAAATCTGATGCCTAGAAGCCACTGATCTTTTCTCTGTTCCTACAGTTTTCCTTTTTACCCTTAGAATGTTATAAAAACAGAATTATACAGCATGTAACCTTTGAAGAAGAGTACATCTGGGGTTCATCCATGTTGCTACATTTGTCAAGAATTCATTCCTTTTTGTTGCTCAGTAGAATTCCATTGTATGGATGTAGCACATTTTGTTTATCCATTCCCCTGCTGAAGGACATTGAGATATCTCCACATTTCCATATAATTATGAATAAAGGTTTTTGTGGAAATATAGTTATTTTGGGGGGTATATATTTAGGAGGGTTATTGCTGGTCATAAAAAATCTGGTCTTACACCTGTCAGAATGACCATTATGAAAAAGACAACCAATAGCAAGTGTTTTCAAGGATATGGAGAAAAGGGAACTCTTATGCAATATTAATGGGGATATAAATTTGTATAATCACCATGGAGGTTGTGCCAAAATAGAACGATCATACAATACAACATCTCTGCTTTTGGGTATTTATCCAAAGACATAAAAAAGTAAATAAAAATAAATATATGTACTTCTTTGTTCATTGCAGCACCATTTTCAATAGCCAAGATATGGAAGCAGCCGTGTGTGTGTGTGTGTGTGTGTGTGTGTGTGTGTGTGTGTGTGTGTTTTAATGGAATAGTACTCAACCATAAAAAATAATGAAATCTTTTCATTTAGGATAACATAGATGGACCTAGAACGTATTATGCTAAGTAAAAGAAGTCATACAAAGACAAATACAATATGATTTCACTTACACGTAGAATCTAAAAACAAACACATAAACAACAGAAACAGACTCACAGACACAGTGAAAAATATTTGGTTGCCAGTTGGGAGGGGGGTGGTGGCAGAGGCGAGACAGGTTTAGGGGGTTAAGAGGTACAAACTTCCAGTTATAAAATAAACCAGTCAAGGGATGTAATCTACAGCACAGGAAAGACAGTCAATGATATTGTAAGAACTTTATACGGCGATAGATCATTACTTGACTTACTGTGATGATCAGTGTAAGGTATATACATGCTAATTTACTATTTTATATACTTGAAACTAAAATAATATTATATGTCAACTATATTTAAAAAAAATAAATATTTTCCATCATAACGTTAATAAACTGCCACACTCTTCTCCAAAGGGCTCACTGTACCATTTTGCATTTCCTTCAACAAGGAATGGGAGCTCTAGTTGCCCTACATCTTTACCTGTCCTTAGTATGACCACTTTTTCGTTGTTTACGTTTTAAACGTTCTGATAAGGGCATAGTGGAATTACATGGCAATTTTCATTTACATTTCCCTAAAGACTTAGGATGTTGAACAAATCTTTTCATGTGCTTATCTCCCATCTCTGTATCATCTTTGGGGAGATGTCTTTTTTGAATTTGAACTAGTGTTGAATTGGGTAGTGTTATGGATTGACTGTTTATGTCCCTACAAAATGCATATATCAAAGTTCTAAGCCCCAGTGTGATGGTATTTGGTGGTGGGGCCTGAGGGAGGTAATTAGGTTGAGATTAGGTCATGAGAGTGGGGCCCTCATTCTGAGATTAGTGTCCTTATAAGAAGAGGAGAACGTGCACAGTGAGAAGGTGACTATCAACAAACTAAGAAGCAGGCCTCCTGCAGGCGCAAGTATGCAGGCACCTTGGCCTTGGACCTCAGAACCGTGAGAAATAAACATCTGTTGTTTAAGCCACGCAGTCTGTGGTATATTATTATAGTGGCTGGGCTTAAGGACAGGTTGTTGGTTTTCATATTGTTGAGTTTTGAGATCATTTATGTATTCTGGGTACAAATTCTTTGTTGGACTTATAATATGCAAATATATGCGCAGAGTCGGTGTGTTTTTTTTTCTTTTCATTTCCTTAAGAGCATATTTTGCAAAGCAAATTTTTAAATTTTTAATTAAAATTTTAATTTAAATCTAATTTGTCACATTTTCCTTTACAGATTGTGCTTTGATGCCACATCCAGATCTATTTTCAGGAAGGAACCAAAAATACGTTGCCTGCTTCAAACAAATAATGAGTTGAAGTTTACATATTAGGACCTACAATTTCATAATTTTAGGTATAGTGTATTCCCCAGCCAATGTGCCCTAGTGTATGACATAAATACAGATTTTTCAAATATGGTACTAAAGCATAGCTTTTCCTTGGCAAATATTTATGGATGCGACAACTGCAAGTCAAGCATTATAACATACTGATATGTGTGATACAATGGAAATTAGCTTCTGGCTAAAATAACATTTATGTAGCATCCAAGCAGTACAATGCATGATCTATGAAAATGAAACTTTGTCTTTTATAAAATTGCATCAGACATCTGGCACAATGTCTGGTGCATAGTAGGTCTCTCAATAAATTCTGGTTGATAACAATCAGTGAGGTATAAAGGGAAAGAGGTTTAGTCTGTTTAAAGTGTAAACTGTATCTTATGTTTTGGTACTATGCACCCCAACCCTACTACTGATAGAGACCTATGATGAATCCATATGAAGATGCCAGGCAGTAATTAGGAAACAGGTGAGGTTTCAAACCCCCACATTAACTGGGAGCCAGCATGGCATACTGGACTCTGGAGTCAGACTGCCTGGGTTCAAAATCTGCACCTGATACATATTTGCTAATATTTAACTTCGCTGTACTTCAGTGTCCTCATCTGTGGACATATTTCATAGGGGACTGTAATGATAATAGTACCTTTCTCACAGCACTCCTATTCTGCTAGGTTATTGTGAAATTGTAATCACTCGATATATATAATCCCTAAGATGGTGGCCTGCATCATAATAGCTCATATAACAGTTATTATGATATAATTGTGATAGTATCATATTAAAAGTTATAGACTATGGCAAACTATTTTCATTCCAACAAATTTTTAAGCTCAGGCCTCTGGGAAGATTGTCTTCAAATAAAGTACAACGAAGGCAAGATAAGCTTGCCTTTTTGAATTGGTGGATTCTCCTTTTCTTTCTAAATCACATTCCTGCTACTATGGGAACTATGATATTGCCAGTTCTTCCCGTCAGAACCTGCACTATTTCAGATCTATGAAGAATATGTAGCGTTCACCAAAATCTAAATTTTTTTGTACTGGTGAAGAATTCTGCAAAAGCAGGATATTTTAAAGCAGCCAAATAGCTCTGATTGTATAATTCTCAGAGGATAACTATAGCATTTCCCTTTAAAAAGCAATGCTGCTGCCTTTTCCATGCTTGATCCCCTGGCTATTAAACTGCTTATATTCAATTTTGCAGAACATGTCAGGGGTCTAATGACTACTTTTGTTCCATATTAAAGAAGTATAATAAACAACAAACCACAAAACACTATCGGAGGTTTACAGTGTTGAACTCATGGCGAATCATGCTACAATCATTTTCTCAGCGAAATGTTGCAAACTAATTAAGACCCTAAGATAATAATTGGATACTGCTTTTCCAATTTGTTCCACCAACTTAGTTCAGATATAGGATCACAGTACCATAGATCACAGGGCACATCGACTAATGCTGAGAATGGTTCATTATTTATCAGAATTTGAGATCCAAACAGAAAACAGTTTTTAAATGTTTTGTTCAGTCTTTAAGAAAACCTGAAAGATGAAAAAATAAGGAAGGCCAAGAGACATATTAAAACATGCTCAAAGTCACTAATCATCCAAGAGATGCAAATCAAAATGAAGACAATGCAGTATCATCTCACACCTGTCAGAATGGCTATCATGAACAAATCAACAAATGACAAATGCTGGAGAGGATGCAGAGAAAAAGGAACCCTCGTGCACTGCTGGTGGGAATGCAGACTGGTGCAGCCACTGTGGAGAACAGTATGGAGATTCCTCAAAAAACTAAAAATGTCACTCCCCTTTGACCCAGTGATACAATTTCTAGAAATATATCCCAAGAAACTAGAAACAACAATCAGAAAGGATATATGAACCCCTTTGTTCATAGCAGCACAATTTACCATAGCTAAGATCTGGAAATAGCCTAAGTGACCATCAGCAGATGAGTGGATTAAAAAACTGTGGTAGATCTACACAATGGAATACTACGCTGCAGCAAAAAAGAAGGAATTCTTACCATTTGCAACAGCATGGATGGAACTGTAGAACATTATGCTAAGTGAAATAAGCCAGTCAGAGAAAGATAAGTATCACATGATCTCACTCATTTGTGGAATATAATGAACAATATAAACTGATGAACAAAAACAGATCCAGAGACAGAGAAGCATTGATCAGACTGTCAAACTTCAGAAGGAAGGTAGGGGAGGGTGGGAGTAAGGGAGAGAGATTAACCAAAGGACTTGTATGTATGCATATAAGCCTAACCAATGGACACAGACACCAGGCGGGTGAGGGCATGAGTGTGGGGGGTGGGGGGCAATGGGGGGGGATAAGGACACATATGTAATACCTTAATCAATAAAGAAAAAAAGTTTCCAAATAAAAATTCGGTAGCTAATAATTATATCAATAAAATGGTAAAATAATGAACACTGAAGTTTTATTAAAGTTCTCATTCAAATCAAGCTGATGTCAGCTGGAAATTTGCACATATAATAAATAAAAATGTTTTCACCTAGATTATTTGGATGGGATAAGGTCCACGAATATATAGATTTTTACTATTATAACTTTTACTTACTATATTTCAGCAGTATTGGCTTAAGACTGATAGTGATTTCTTCCAGCAATTGAATGAATTCTCAAGGAGAATAAACCCTATATCTATTTGCCTATCTCCCCCAAACTGACCTTCTAGTACAATAACTCAATCAGCCAGTGCCATTTTACCAGTCTCAAATAGTTAAAAAAAATCAATGAATGGAACTTAAGTAGATTTTAAAGTCAAGTAAAATATATGCTGAAGTATTTCAAAATACATGGAATAAACTTAAGGAAACATTTCAAAAATCCAAACATCACTTTATAACATTACCAAATTCTCCTCAATGCTTCAAAAGAATGATTGTTCCATTTGATTCAAGCTGTATGCTCAGAATAATAAAAGATGAATACAGACATTTAAAATCTGTGTACGCCTTTTACTTCTGTACTGACACCAAAAAGAAACATGTTCTTATTTCATGAAATAAATATTATTTTATCAAATGCCTGTTTTACTTAAGAGGTCAAATCCTTAATTACATCATTAATAAATATGTTGACATTTATTGCCTGCAAGGCATGGCTTCTTTAGAAGCAATTTAAGCACATTAGATATTTATGATCATTTATCTTATTCTAACTGGCCTACTGGTTAGAAGAATAATTTTCTAATTCTTCTAGGCAGTGAAACTAGCAGTTATTAGGTTATTTGTACATAGGCACTTTTCTCCTGAGACATAATAAATGGAGAAAAGCAGCTACTCAATAAATTAAAGGTTGTATAATGTCTTACGTCTTTAACCCATTGCTTGCTTGGCCAGAGAAAGTGATGTGTCTTATGTATTTCTGAATTTCAGTGCCTACAACAGTGCCTCACTCCTAGTAAGTATTCAATAAATGCTCATCAGAGTAAAGGAAGTATATCTGAGCTGAACAGATGTTTTAGGGTCTGAGACATTTCTGGCATCTGTAGGGCTAGCACAAATTGAGGAAATATTAAAGTGCTTAGGAATACACCAATTTAATATATCTGATTGAGGTCTACTACTATGAGTTAAAACATTGGTTTAGAAGCAGAAAACCCTGGGTTTGAATTCCAGCCTGTCCCTAATAGTTGTGTGTCACTAGGAAAGTTATTTCAATTCTCTACATACTCATTCCTCCTCTTAATATGTGAATGCTGATTCCTACCAACATATCACAGGAGTTATGTGATGATGAAATTAGGTAAGATTAAGGTAACAGGCACATACCTAGTAGAGTAAGTATTCAGTATGTGTTGGTGATGATGATGATGGCGATAAGGATGATGATGACATATGTCTACTAACTTCTTTTAATGCCTTTAGATTTTGCATAAGTTCATTATAGATATAGTCAAATCTTTGAAAGACTATTCTAGCACAGGAGAGGCATACAGGAGGATATGGAAATAATGAACATACCAAAATCATTGATGCAAAGCTTTGCAACGCACTATCAGATTTGTGGGTTTGTTTGCTTTGGCAGTGGATTTACCTGTCTGGGACTTTTATTTGGAGCAATACTCCATTAGCATGCGATTCCTCAGGGTAAAATGCTGAGAAACAATGCTGAATGGCAAAAGGAATGTGTCACAAGAAAAATTTTGCAACATGAGCTCTGATTTCGGTAACCAAAAAGACTGAAATTGCTGAGAGAATACAGCAGAATATTTGAAATAGAATTAAATGCCCATTATATTTATATATATCTACATATCTCTCCAGAAGCCACAGGAGAAAACTTGCTCTGAGGCAGGCAAGGGAAGGCAATCTAAGTAGTACTATTGGAGCATCCTTAAAAATATGGCGCTGTCATTGGCAGCCTGACCATCTGACGCATTACTCTGCTTACAAACTTGGCCTCATGTGATTGTCCAGTTTAGTTGGTGGAGATCAGCCAAGACACAGGAAACCACATTATTTTTCCTGTGAAATTTCTCAAACTATGAAGGTTTACTCACCTACCCAGTCTGTATATCAAGCCAAGGTTGAGCTGATTTATTTACAAGACCACTGTGAGCATGCCAACCTCGTCCTTGGACATCTGGGTACCATGGGTACCAATTTTGTCCAATTCAGAAGTAGCTGTACATTGTTTACCACTAGGCACTGACTGAGGTTCCTTTCATTTCACATATATGAAATTTCAGCAACATGGAAAGGGAAATCTGTTCTGTTTCCCTCACTTACTGTTTTACCTAAAAATCTCAAAACTGCAAAATTAATTTTGACCCACTCTTCCAAACTGGCGTATTGAAATGGAAGAAGCGTATGTGTGATAATTTGCCTCAAAATTCAAAAAGCCCCAGAGTGAGAGAAAGCAATATTGTTTCTTTAACTTTGAAAATACTCTGCAATTCTCTGCATTATTCAGTTATTATAATGGGAGAGAATATACTGAGAACTGGCTTAGGCCAAAGTTTTTATATTTTTGTGTGCAAAGAAATGTGTATGTAGAAAAATATTAAAACATAGAAAAATATTAAAATTTTCAATGTTAATCTATAGTTCAATACCCAAGTATATTTCAACAAACTTTCAAATACAGAATGCACGAAATTCATAAAATATATATGAGTGTGATTACATTACTGTTTCTAATTTATTTTCCCCCTCAACAAAATTCTACTTTTGAATTCTTATTTATTATGCCTTTTATTCAATTGAGTACCCAGGCAGAAAATACAATAAAGCTTTTCTAATTTCATAAAATACTGAAACACTGACACTGCAAATAGAATTTCACTATCTTTATGTACTTCTGGGCTTATCTCTTAGTTTAATCTAAAAATCTAGTTAAGGAATGCATAATTTCCTAGACTCTAATTCTGATAAAGTACTTTCAGCATCTTGGAGAAGAATTATTCAAACAAAATTCAGACATAACATTTCCACTAGTTCAAAGGTAGTTAAAGAGCTAATTCACAAAGATCAAGAGATTAAAGAAGACAACAGGTGTGGCCAACATTTTGACCTGGTGTGTTTCCTGCACTCTTACAAGATTTACCTTTGAGTCAAAACCTTGCAAGAAATGAAGGACTACTTCTAGGTGTTCTTCTTTATTAGATCAACATTTTAAAACTTATGGTACTATTCTAACTTCCTAATGAACAGATCTTCACTTGCTGAAGGCTTATGGAGCTCTTCAGGCCAGCAAACAGCTTCCTTCATTGAAGAGGTGAATTCTTCATTCCTCTCTCCACAGGGACTAGACTATCAGTTTTCAGAATTCATATAACTTGCCTTGGAACCTACAGCTTTTGTGAAAGAGGATAAAACAGTTTTTGTTACCCAGTTGGCATGGCTCAGTGGTTGAGTGTTGACCTATGAACCAGAAGGTCACAGTTCAATTCCCAGTCAGGTCACATGCCTGGCTTGTGGGCTTGATCCCCAGTGGGGGGCATGCAGGAGTCAGCCAATCAGTGATTCTCTGTCATCATGGATGTTTCTATCTCTCTCTCTCCCTCTCCCTTCCTCTCTGAAATCAATAAAATATATATTTAAAAAAAACAATTTTTGTTAAAATGTTTGTATCTCTCTTTATCTTCTATTAAAGGTGTTAACTTATTTATTATGTAACATACCAAAGGTACTTATTAGAGTGTATATTCTTATTTTAATAAGCCCATTACCATTTGTTCCATGGACCCTGATGTTAGCAAACATATTCTAAACATAGTGAAGATAGTAAACAGAAGGAAAATCCATGAACAGCAATATAAATAGGCACAGTAACAATGTTAAGTGCTTCCTAACCCCCCAAACACACGCACACACACACACACACACACACAATATTTGGGAAAAGCATATATACTTTTCTATGGGATAACATTATAAGACAGAAGCAGAGCTTTCATCTTAAGTGTATTTCTTTTCCTCCCACCTGAAATATACTGCATGCAAATTCTATCTCAGAATAAAATATTTTATTTTTTATTTTTATTACATGATACTCTGAATTTTACTACAAAAATATTTTAAAATATCCTTTGTATTTTGATTTTAAATCATTGTCAATATTTTTCCTTGTTTCTCTTTCTTTTATGTTGACCTGATCTTCCATGCATTCTAGGAAGTAAAATGTAGTCATCCTCTTAAAAACAAAGGCTTACATTAACATTCTCTAAATGGCATATATAATATGTAATAGATATGTGCTTTCTTACATGTTTATTTGGCATGCCCACATTTATATCAATCACAGTAATTATGCACAACAATAATAACTTTAAAAATTGTGTTTCTATATCATTTGTTTAATATGACATTATGCTTTGATGACAAGTATGAGCAAATAAAACTGGCTGAGTTCTTTGGTTTATCTTTGGTGTTTGGTATAAACTTTTTATTATTTGAAAAGGAGAAGATAATACTTTGTGTATACATTTAGAAGTTAAAGAGAAAATCTTAATTTTGAATAGCACTAACTTTAAGTACATAAAGCATAAGTAAAGGGTGATCCTAGACATTAAAACCATAAACAAAACCTGAATTCATGGCTTAAGTACATTAAACTTCACCCTAATGCAATGAGTGCATTCTATAAATTTCAATTGCATGAAATATATATTGCATTAGTGGGAGGTTAATGGAATGGCTGTGATGCACCTGCACAGATCTGGCTCTGCAATCCAACTCCACCTGCCATTTGTCCTCACCAGAGGCTGTTGTCTACTTTGGTTTAAACGACAATGAGAACAATTCCCGGTCCTAAGCCCATTAAGATTTCCAGGCTCAAGATCTAGATTTCAAAATGGGTTTGGATATTACTTTTGTCAGTCCTGGGAAGAACACTGACTGGGAGTAGACTGGGAATGAGGAAATCAATGCTCTATTTCTCTACTTGAACTTTTAGTATCAGTAAATAATTATCTATACTAATAAAAGCATAATATGCTAATTAGACCAGACAGCTAAATGTCCTTCTGACGAAGCCAAGGCTGCGTGGGCTGGGGCAAGCCTCCATGGCTGTGAGGGCAAAGCCCCTTGCATGAATTTTGTGCATCAGGACTCTAGTATTATATAATTATTGTAATTATCTGCAATTATATATAGTATATCATACTATGAACTATATTATGATATAATATAAACTGTATTATATTATGTGCTATATATAACCTAATATCAACTTAATGTTAAAATCTAAAAATTGCTTTATTACTTTGTACATAACTTTTATAATATACTAGAGGCCTGGTGCATGAAATTAGTGCACTTAGGGGGGGCCTTCAGACCCGCCTGAGCCCTCTCACAATCTGGGAGCCCTCGGGGGATGTCTGACTGCCGCTGCTGCACTTGCCAGCCGTAAGCCCGGCTTCTGGCTGAGCGGCACTCCCCCTGTGGGAGTGCACTGATCACCAGGGGGAAGCTCCTGCATTGAGCATCTGCCCCCTGGTAGTCAGTGCACATCATAGCGACTGGTCATCCACCGTTTGGTCTATTTGCATATTAGCCTTTTATTATATAAGGTGTTAGCCTAATAAAATTAACTAATATAAAATACATATAGTATGTAATATATATAATATGTAGTATATAGTATATAATAAAAATTAGTAAAAAATCAAGCAGAGAGAGAGAGTTGGTGATATATAGTGCATTATATATACTGAAGATATATCAGATATATATCTTATACTGAATAAATATCTCATTGGAATATACATTTTAAAATTAATTCACAGACAATTATGACAAAGCTTATGTGCTCTGTCAAAGAAAAGGCAGAGAGCCTGGCTGGTGTGGCTCAGTGGTTGAGCATTGACCTATGAACCCAGAGGTCACTGTTTAATTCCCGGTCGGGTCACATGCCCAGGTTGCAGGCTTCGTCTGGTGTGGGGTGTGTAGGGGGCAGCCTATCAGTGATTTTCATTATTGAAGCTTCTATCTCTCTCTCCCTCTCCCTTTCTCTCTGAAATCAATAAAAATATATTTTTAAACGAAAAGAAAATCCAGCGATGGACAGTAGTTTATGATGGTAAAGACAGATTGAATAAAGGACTCTTGCAATAGGGGAAAAGAGACCTCAGTATAGAACTGGGCTCAATTCTGAATACAAAAAGAATAAGGGGAGCTTATAGCTAAGGACCAGAGTGAGGAATTGATGAACGAAAAACTATGGAAAGGGTAGTTTAATTCTTGCTGAACTAGCCTAACTGAACTCTTGCTGAAGGCAGGCCAAGATGATCACATATCATTTGGTAGATGATGGAGGATGAGGAATTAAGTCAGATGTTGATGGTGATCAGATATCAAGGATGAGGATTCTCTCTTAACTGACTTAGAAGGATTCTTGTTAAAGTGGACATCACGCATTAGACGGTTTGGCTCAGTGGACAGAGTATCTGCCTGTGGACTGAAGGGTCCAGGGTTTGGTTCCGTTCAAGGGCATGTAACTTGGTTGCAGGTTCCCCAGCCATGATCAGGGTCCATGCAGGAGGCAACCAATTGATGTGTATATCTCACATTGATATTTCTCTCTGTCTCTCCCTCTTCCTTCTACTCTCTCTAAAAATCAATGGAAAAATATCCTCAGTGAGGATTAGCCAAAAAAAAATTTAAAAAAATAAAAATAAAGATAAAGTAGACTTCACAAGGATGTAGGCAGAATCTCGTGGTGGGGCTTAGTCACACAGAGGGCCGCAAGGAGCCTGGCTGAAGTTTGGGCAAAGAATCTTTGTCAGTTCCTAATATGCTAATATTCCTCAAGGTATTCAAAGTGACTTCACAGCCTCCTTTAAATTTAGGCTTTCAAACACACTAAAGTCTTGATAAGATTCCCCTATAACTTGTTGTTTAGCATACAGATATGAGCTTATGGAGTTTAGAACAGTTTCTGCTTAAGCAGATGCCATAAATCTGGGCCTGAGTTTAACTACATTCCTGCCCTTGAACCTTTATTCAGCTATCAACTGTCAAGAAGAATATTCTAGTTCTCATCTTGATTCCTGAGTCATAATTTTATATCATTTGCTGTTCTTTCCCAGGCCTTCACTTTATAGCAACTTCGTTGCATCCCCGGAGCTGTCCTCAACGCTTAGTGCATCTTTTTACACATTAAACATACTCACTACCAATCCTGAAAACACTTTATGTTCATGACTGACTGTAGATGGCCTATAATTAATTTCTGAACTAAAAGCACAGGCGAAAATGATACTCTTAGTGGAGTAAAGAAAATGTTAATTTAGAGAAGAGGCCTATCTTGAAGCATTCAGTATTACCATATGAGATCTCAGTACATTCCACTTTGAAAGCTACTGGTCTTAGTTCAAACTGTGTTTTAATTTGCTTAAAAATTATGCTACTTGCCCAGGTTAGTGTTGCTAAGTGGTTAGAGTGTTGGACCATACACCAAAGAGTCACGGGTTCGATTCCTGGTCAAGGGCAGGTATCTGGGCTGTGGGTTAGTTTGTTCTCCGTCTTCAGTTGGGGCCAATGTAGAAGGCAATTAGTCAATGTGTCTCTCACATTGATGTTTCTCTCTCTTGCCCCTCCCTCCCTTCCACTCTCTCTGAAAAAGCAATGGAAAAATATATCCTCTGGTGAGGATTAACTATATTTATATTACATCCTATTTCACTTGGACACATTTTCAATTATCCACTTTGACAAAAATCTTGACAGATCAAATTAGACCTGGAAACATTTTCAAGCATTCTCAAATCTCGCCAAATAATGATAAAGATTTTCCTTGTGAAGTATTTTTACAATTCTGATAAGAATAGCCAGTTCTGTACCATTTAAGTGGCTCTAAAATTAGTGAAGACATGCCTTTGAGAAAAAAAAATTAAGAAAATGTCCACACATTCCAAAATAAAATCAGCAAAAGCTACCCATAAACACACACACACAGAAATCTTTCAAAAACAAGGAGGTTAAAACTGACCAGAATCAAAATGTAGTGAATCCCAGAATAATATAGCTTAACACAAAATGTAAATATGAAATAATAAAATAAATATTTCACAAAATTTGTTGTAATACATGAATACAAATGCTATTGTGCTTTCATATTTGTGTGATGTTTGAATTTTGGGGTTAGTGTTACAAATCCTCTTTCTTTTATTTAGCTCCAAGATGATAGAATCTCTTTCTGTTTTTCTCAGCATAGTATATTCACTCTCAACACTGAAACTAACACAGAATCTGCAATAAATAAAGACTTGTTGAATGAATGCATGTAGGTCCAACAAAATGACTGATTTTTCCCAGTTTTATTGATGCATACTAGAGATACGACATTGTGTGAGTTTTAGGTATACAATCTGATGATTTAATACATGCATATACTGCAAAATGAAAACCACAATAAGGTTAGCTAACAAATTCTTCACCTCACAAAGTGATGGTATAAACATTTAATATCTACTCTCTTAGAAACCTTCAAGTATAAAATAGATTATTGTTAGCTATAGTCACCATGCTGTACATTAGGTCCCCAGAATTTATTTATTTCACAACTGAAATATCTAGTTACCAGCCCCAGGCTCACCCCTGACAACCAACAATCTACTCTCTATTGTCATGAGGTTGGCTTTTCAGAATTCATATATAAGGGAAGTCATTCAGTACATATCATTCTCTGACTTATTTCACTTAGTATAAGGTCATCCTCAAGGTCTATCCATGCTGTTTCAAATGGCAGGATTTCCTTCTGTTTTATGGTTGAATAATATTTTAGGGTATGTGTATATCACATGTTCTTTTTCTTTCAGTGGGTACTTTGGTTGCTTCCATGTCTTCACTATTATGAATAATGCTACAATGAACATGCAAGTGCACATATCTCTTTGAGATAGTTGTTTCATTTCCTTCAAATATATTCCCAGAAATGGGATTGATGGATCAAATAATAGTTTTATTTTTTTTAAGAAACTTCATACTGTTTTCCCACAGTGGCTGTACCAGTTTATATTCCCACCAGCAGTACACAGGGTTCCCTTTTTTCCACATCGTCACCAGCACTTTTGTTTCTTGTCCTTTCTATGATAGCCATTCTAATAGGCATGAGGTGATATCTCATTATGGCTCTGATTTATTTTCATTTGATTATTAGTGATGCTGACCATCTTTTTACGTAGCTGTTGGTGATCTGTATGTTTTATTTGGAAAAAAATATCATTTCGAGTTCTTTGTCCATTTTTAAATTGGATTATTTGTGTTTTGTGTTGTTGTTTTTTGTTATTGAGTTGTATGAGTCATTTGTATATTTTGAACACTAGCCACTTATAAGATACATGGTTTGCAAAAATTTTCTCCTATTCCATAGGTGCTTTTTTTGTTTAATTGATTGTTTCTTCTGAGATACAGAAGTTTTCCTAGTTTGATATTATCCCACTTGTTGATTTTTGTGTTTACTGCTTATGCTTTTGGTGTCAAGTCCAAAATAGTCTTGCCAAGACCAATGTCAAAGAACTTTTCCACTATATTTTTTTCAGGAGTTTTATAGTTTTGGGTCTTAAACATTTAAGACTTTAATCTACTTCAAGTAATTTTTTTGTGAATGGTGGAAGACAAGGGTCCAATTTCATCATTGTACATGTGAATACCCAGTTTTCTCCACACAATTTATAGAAGGGTCTATCTTTTCCAAATTGAGTCTTCATGGCTTCATGTCAAATATTAGTGGACTGTGCATGTGTGGATTTATTTCTGGGCTCTCAACTCTGTTTCATTTTTCTATGTCTTTGTTTTTATGCCAGTATCATACTGTTCTGACTACTATATTTTTGTAATATAGTTAGAAATCCAGAAGTGTGATGCTTTCAGCTTTGTTCTTTTATCCTGAGGTCTTTTGAGAATTCCATGCACATTTTGATTGTTTTTTCTATTTTGGTTAAAAATACTATTGGAATTTTTATAGAAATTGTATTGAATCTATACCTTGATTTGGGTAGCGTTGTAACAATATTAACTCTTCTAATCCAAAAACACAAGATATCTTCCCGTTTATTTGTTTCTTCTTCTTCAATTTTTTTTATCAATATCTTATACTTTCAATGTACAGAACTTTCATCTCCTCGGTTAAATTTATTCCTGAATAATTTATTGTTTTTAATGCTATTGTAAATGAAATCATTGTCTTTCTTTTTTAGATAGTTGTCGTTAGTGTACAGAAACACAACTAATGCTGATTTAGTATCCTGGAACTTAACTGATTTCATTTATTAATTATAACTGTTTTTTGGTGGACTCTTTAGGAGTTTCTACATATAAAATAACGTCTGCACAGAGAGACAATTTTACTTATTTCTTTCCAATTTGGATGCCTCAGGCTGATTTTCAATCCTTGATTTTCTTTCATAATATAATAGTAGGCAGGTGTTCATGTTAATTTAAAAAATAAAGACACTTTGAAATAGCAACCATAATTACAATGATAAAAATAACAACAACAACAACAAAACACATTATATAACCCTCATCATAGGTATTAGTAGAGTTATTAATAGCTTATTTTGACAAGGAATCTAAGGCATTCTACTAATCCTATATAATAAAAGTGTAATATGCAAATCGACCTAATGGCAGGACGACTGGTCAGTGAGGGGTGGGGCCGGTGAGCAGGCAGCATCAAGCCAGCCAAGGCACATGGCAGCGGGCAGAGGGAGGGGACATGATTGGATGGTGATTGGGGGACGGCAGCGGAGGGGCGATGGGGGGCGGGCAGGGCTGGCCACTCACCAGTGGTGCCAAACTCTGATCGGCCACCCGGTTGCCTCCCGCAGAGGGCTCCCAGACTGTGAGAAGGCACAGGCCGGGCTGAGGAACCCTCCCTGGCACCCATGCATGGATTTTCATGCACCAGGCGTCTAGTGTCATTATAAATTGGATACTAAATGTTTATTTATATAATTAAGGCACATTATTAAAAGATTAAAATAAATTAATTAAAAATAAACTGTACATAATATACATATACTTATCAAGTAGTTTGATGTTTAATCATTTATTTCATATAAAATACTGGCTTTATTGAGAAACTCTTAAGTTTAAGATAATGAGAGCACAACTATGACATATTCCCATGATGTGTGTGTGTGTGTGTGTGTGTGTGTGTGTGTGTGTGTGATTGGAGGGCAGGCAGAGTCTGCGTGAAAGAACAGGGAGGCAGTCTGGGTTAATAGTTTTAAATGGGTTATGTCCTATTACTCAGCGTCAAATTTTATGAACAAAAATATAAAATAGTTGGATCACAAAATACTCTTTTATCATGGCCAGTATCTATATCTGTTTCTGCAAATCTTACTTCCTGAGCTGAAGTGAAAGATACTTGAGTTCACTTGATACCTTCAAAACATTAAATCGTCGGCGTTGGTGGTATAGTGGTGAGCATAGCTGCCTTCCAAAACATTAAATGCCTGGGAAGTACCTAGCTATAATAGAACTTCAGAAAAAAAAAGTATAGCTAAGAAAGACTAGCTAATGTTCCAACAATCAATAGAATTCAAGTTCAAAAGAAACAACTATAATATGAATAAATTCTCCTTTTTCCCTAAATGAATTATTCTAACATTCTTTAAGAATAAATAAAAGATAGATAAGGAGTTCAAAACCCATATGACATCAAAAAGCCTGATATACCTAGAGGGCTAAATTCTATTTTCTGAAATAACTTTTTTTAAACTTTAACTAGAACATACTCTCATTAAACAACATAATGCAAAAGTGAACATAAAAGTTGTACAAGAGAAATGTTTAACACTTTCAGAAGAAATGAGTGTTTATTGCTATAGCCTTTAATATGCCTTTCATCTCTACTTAAATTCTGTTTAAATGTATTACTATACATCACATCAAGCCAGCCTAGTAATTTCTTAAAAATTCTCCCATTCAAAGTTTATAAAAATCTGACAATGACTTATAGGTATTTTAAAAAGAGGTTTGTTCCTGATTGTTTTCAATGTTTAAACATGAAAAGAATAAAATAGAGGTTCCTACATGACTGTAAGAGCAAATATTTCAAATCAGTTTCAATAGGTGATTTTAAATAACTCCATATATTTAATATCATTTCACAGAGCACTGCTTTTCCCGATATATCTCTGCATCAATTATGCAAAATTTTCCAATTACATGTGGCAGAAGTTTTTAATACCGCATGCCTACATGCTTAGGCATAGTCTGCATATGCTTATTGATTATTTAGTGGTAAGAACTACTTAAATGTCCAAAAGAAAACGCTTGACTGACTATAAAGAACAGATTAGCAGCATCATTGAGAAAAAATAAATAGCATGCTGTGATATCTTGCTCAAGCTGCCATAACAAAACATCACAGACCGTGTGGTTAAACAACAGAACTTTGTTTTGTCAAGTTCTAGAACAGTGGTTCTCAACCTTCCTAATGCCGCGACCCTTTAATACGGTTCCTCATGTTGTGGTGACCCCCAATTTCATTGTTACAAATTAAACATAATTAAAGCATAGTGATTAATCACAAAAACAGTATGTAATTATATATGTGTTTTCTGATGGTCTTAGGCGACCTCTGTGAAAGGGTCGTTCGACCCCCAAAGGGGTCTCGACCCACAGGTTGAGAACCGCTGTTTTAGAGGCTGGAAGTCCAAGATAAAGGTGTCAGCAGATTTGGCTCCTTCTGAAGGCCTGTCACTTTGGCTTGAAGAAGTCCACCTTTTCACATGTCTCCACATGGCCTTTCCTCTGTGCACGCTCCTCCCTGGTGCCACTTTGTGTGTTCAAATCTCCTCTTCTTAAAGGGGCACCAGTCAGATTGGATTAGAGTTCATTCTAAAGGCACATTTTAACCAATTACCCCTTTAAAGGCCCTATGTCCAAATGAAGTCACAATCTAAAGTGTTGAGGGTTCGGACTTCAACATAAGATTGTGCGGGAGATACAGTTCAGTCCATAATACATGCCAAGTTATTGCAACTGCAGAATTTCTTAAATTCAGATAATACTTTGTAACTTGCTTTCTATCTCTCATAGTTAGAATTTCAGGTAAATTAAATAATTGCTTGGGCATTATTGTAGTGACTTGATCGTTTGCAGAAACCACCAGTATCTTATTCAAGCACTTACATTTCAATATGAAACAAATGCTTTTATAGATCTGATCAGATTTTTTAAGCAGCTGATAGGTATCACAGTAATCACATTATTTCCAGGTTAGCTATGTAATTGTGACTTGAGCTTGACCACAAATCTGGCACAATCAGGGACCTGGTAATAGTCACTAGAGCAAAGTCTATGCTCATTCATTCATTCATTCATTCATCTATTTATTTTTCTATCCATTTGTTTTTTTAATGGGAGAACACATCCTGGTATTTGAGAATAGCAATGAAGGACAAGCAGGTGGAGATTAAAAAAGCCTTCACAAAAGAGTTGGCAAAGAGACTGTGGTTTGAGTGCATAGAAAATCACTGAATTCCAGAAGAAAAGTATATGGTACCAGGTTTCTATTCTTCTGTTCTTGCCCATCATCCACTTCTTAGTGACCTACTACCCATAATTGATGGGGAACATAAGACATTTTGGGGGGCTAGCAATCTGAATTTGTTCCAGTAACCTGTCTTCTACTGCACACTCTTGCTGGCCGATAATTAACTCCATTTGTGAAAGAATGTAGGAGACTAGCAGCCGGACTCTGTACCTACTTAATCAATATCCCTAATGCACATTCCTGAAGTCACTGCCCCTTCCTTAATTATCTGGTCTTGCAAGACCTATTTACCTAAATACTTCCAATTTACAAGGGCCATAAACCAAGGATGTAACAGCTTAACTAGAGTGAGGTCACTGGCGCCATGCAGGATGGACATTAGATACAATCTAAATTAACTATTTTAACTGACTCTCAAGGGGGAAGCGGGGGTGGGGGGGGGGGAGCTGTGAGAGTCCACTACAGAAGCTTGGCAGTTAGCAAACAAAGAGACTCAGAAATATATAAGGAGAAAATCTCGTTGTCTAAGTTGTTCAGGACCTGGATCTTTGAGTCCCCTGAACCAGCAGCGCTGCTTTGAATAAAGGCTTTCCTAAACCTCCCGAGTGTTCAACTGTCTTCTTCCATGCCAATTCCATAACATAATTATCTACGAATAATTTAACCCAATGCCATTTTTTAGCACCACTACCAAAGCCATGCTGTGTGCCCCTCCTTATAGCTCACTTTATTTCTTTTTCTCTCTTTGCAGCTGCGTTGATGCCGCATAATTTAGTGATCCACTTTTCTTCCTGCAGATCATTGGCCAAAACATGAACAGCAAAGCAGTAGCTAGAAATTTGTCAGCACCTGCTCCTTCACAGGCATTAATTCAACAGTTCCTGATTAACTAATGGCTCTTTATGTGCCCTTTCTGTTACAGAGGGGCTTGATGGAAAAGTGATGTAGTTTAATAAGCCAAGTATCTGGACCAGAAAGACCTAGATTTGAGCAACAACATCACCCATTTCTAATTTTCTGACCTTGAGCAAATAATTCAAATTTGTTGAAGCCCAGCTTCCTCTTTTGCAATAAATAAGATGTCCATAATAAACTCTACCTGGTTGTTAACATATGAAAGCACCAGAACACAGCAGGGGCCCCTGACTAGCAGATGTGTTATCACTTTCACTTCCCGCCTCCTCTCCTCATACCTGTCTTTTCTCTTCATTCCTGCCCTAACTGACCTATTTAAATATCTATTCCTTTCTAACATCAACATCCACTCCCTGGTTGAACTTTCCTTTCGAGAAAATTATCATTCATTGTTCTCAAGCCTAACAGGATGGCATCCCTTCTCAGAATACACCATGAAAATGCATCTATTCTTCTTGCATTCAACTTCAAGTACTTTGCTTCAGCAACCAATGTGCCCATGAATAATGACTGTCTTAGAAGTTAAGCAAAATCTATTTTTGCCTTTACTCAGATATATTACCACAAAACATACCTCTTCTTCATACTCATAATGGCTTCTTGAGCAAAACTCACCACCATTTTATTCTACTCAAACATTCAATTCTTATATAGAGATGAGTTTTTCTCGGCCCTGTTTGCATATTAGAATCATTTGGGGATCTTAAAATATACTGATGCTAGGTTCCAATAAAATTTCAATTAGATCAGAGTGTGTGGGGATGAGGTCCACTATATTCTTTTAAAAGCTAACCAGGTAATTTTAATGTGCCTTCAGGGCTTAGAACCTGTGAGTGGCAACTGGTTACATATGATTGTATGTTTGGGGCTTTAAACGCTTTCATTTGTGTTTATTACTTTTCCCTCATTAATTACATTGTTGAACATAAAGCCCATTTTCGTCCAGGTACTAGATGCATGCCCTTAGGCAAGCCATCTAACCTCTCATAACCACACTTAATGGCCTCCAACCTCCCAAGATAGTGCTGTCAATTAAATGAGTGCAGCTGTAACATGACCATACAGAGCAGACTGCAGCTACTTAGAAATCAGTCACTTAAAATTAAATGCCCTGCCTCCAAAATCACCCCCCACAACTCCTCCCCCTTTAAAAAATAGAAAGGAATATGAAGACATGCTGATAAAAATGCAAAAGGAGAATCTCTGCTAAAATATAAATTATTTTCTTTGTCAGAATTGGTACAAATTTGTATTGTCAATGTACTTACTATCAATATGGAGAAATACACTGACAACAATTTACCACTGGCATTATTCTTAACACAATGATAAATAATGTATTAGAAGAGAGAGAGATAGAGAGTTAGAAACATCGATGAGAGAGAAACATCGATCAGCTATTGTTGAATCACTACCCTGGGATTTAAGGCACAGGTGATGTTAAAAGTGAAAATATTTAAATTCAAAGGTAGGGCTCCCCAGGACTCTAGAACCTTTAAGCCAAACCGGTTTCGGCTGGCATTATTCTTAACACAATGATAAATAATGTATTAGAAGAGCAAGTAAGGTCTGAAGTAATGCAAGCAACTGTAAAATACATGCACAGCTGTTGTTGAATCACTACCCTGGGATTTAAGGCACACATGATGTTAAAAGTGAAAATATTTAAATTCAAAGGTAGGGCTCCCCAGGACTCTAGAACCTTTACATGCGGAGCCATTCCTATGCACCTGCATTTTTGTAGAGAGGAATGAACTTGGAGGAAAAGAGCTTCCAAAATAGAGAGTAATGTTCAAACTCACCCAAAACCATAACTCCGTGGAACCCTCATATCTACTGAACTCAGATATAACAATGAGAAAACAGTTTTTGCCTCTATACCAAAAACAAACAAACAAACAAACAAACAAGTAATCACAATTAAAAAACAGAATAGACATAGAAGGATTGGGTTTAGCCATCCATTTCCTTAATTTCCTGAAAACATTGCTAGCCAGTGGTCAATCATTGCTTAAATTTTTTTCCAGTGACAATAATCTTTAGATCTTCCTTATATTGGCTAAAAAGATTTCTTATAAATTCCCTTCACTTGTGGTAGAGGAAATTTTGGAATTCTCTGGAGTGCCTTTGGGGCCATACCGAACACATTTAACAGATGTTCTACATGCAGACTTTTAAATGCTTAAGGGCAAATTTTACAATCCCCAAGAATCTTCTCTAAAACACCTACAGATTTTCAACTGTTACTGAAACTCTATTCAGCAATAAAACTGGCATCAGGAGAGTGGCATTGGTGGCATCCTGTTATCTTTCCTCCTCTGGGATTTGGGCTATGGCAGGATCTGGACCCAGTTTACCCAAAGTCAACAAAGAGACCAATGAGGGTGGAAGATTAAGGACACTCTTTTAGAGCATTCACTTGCCGGGGAGCGGGGGGTGGGGGGAGATATCGGGCGGCATCCTGACCTCCTAGCCTCTCACACAGTCATTAGGCATCATATTCAGATCCAGTATTCCATGATGGTGAAGAGTTTATCATGCATTATTGATGTTCCTTGACTCCAGTGTTTGTTATTAATTTTCACAGTCTTACAAACACCAATGTGTTTTAGTAATTCTTTTTCCCTTTTAGTAAATCTGCTAAAATTCTATATGAAATCACTACCTCATGAACTATGTAAATGCTACATATCACAACTCACACTTTTCAAGTATAACAATATTTTTAGTTGATTCTTGATTTCCTGGTGTATTCCAGGTAGACAGGATGCCAGAACAAAGCCAAATGTATACTAAATAAATGCGTATATAAACAAGTTTATATATTTATGTCTAAAATAAAATATCTCTGATTTGTCTATTCTAATAAAATGAATTAATCCTGCCTTCAGTTACCTTTAAATATACAGATATGTAATTTTTTCTCCTTTTGGTTGTACACATGTCCATCTGTTGGCCTATGTGTAATTTTTTGTTTTAAAAAACCTGAAATTATATAAATTTTAATGTGTGTCAAGAACTTGTTCTGTACAGCTGTGGTATTGAGCAATAATGTGAATAACTTGAAATTATATAAACTATGCTTAATAATTTATATTAAGAATTAGTACCACGATACAAGAAAAGAAAGAAAAAGAAAAGAAAAATGCTTCATTTTACATGGTTTCCTTAAAACCATCAACTATAGAACGTCAATTAGAATTTCTCAAAAAAACTAATTATTTAAACTTAGATCTAAATCGCATGCAGACAACTTAACAGCACAAAAATAAAAATGCAAAAGGTGACTAGTAAAAATTCACAGCTTATACTGCACCACAGAAAATACAGAAATCTGAAGATCCCAACCCCAAGGGAAAATATTATGTACCATGATTCTCCTGACCATTACCAGGCATTTTCTACCAGAAGATAAATAAATAAGGGGAAAAACTGATTCTTCTCTTTTGTCTCTTCATTAGAAACATTATGTACTGATATCTAAAGTTTATTTTGAAGAACATTGAAGCAAGTTTTTAAAAATTGATTTTTCTTAAAAAAAAAAGAAGCTTCAACTTTAAACTAACAGATTTGAAGATTGCTTTCCTGGTGCCCAACCAGGTGCCAGGCAGCAGACTGCCTTTGACATAGAAACCCAGAGGACTTAACAACACACCTCTTATCTGTCATTCCATTCCAATTATCATCATCTCACTAATATTGGAAAGGTTTGATGTTATTTCGCTTGCAGCTCTAAACTGTTCCTTTTCCCTTGGGATTGTCTATGGTTATCTTTCTTTCACACATTCATATTTCTTATTCAAAGGCCTTCATACTCCCACCTGACAAGGAACAGATGGTCTCTGAGGAGAGTGTACTATATAGTAGTGTACCTTCAGATTCGCTGGATAGCAACGTTCATGTACAGGCATGTGTGATGATAGACTTTTCAAAGTTCTTGTTCAAATGTTTCATTGTAATGAATAGAAATTTAAAGTGAGAAAATAGTGCACAAAGTCCTGTTTTTGAAGTTCAAAGATCCCACTTGTAATACACACATCTTACTCCTCATTGACATGCTTTAATGTTCCCAATGTTATTTCAGTCATCTCAGTTCTTGAGTGAACTAAGCAAACCCATGACTATGAATAAATTCTACTTTTAACTATTAACAAATTAATTTTTAATATTCCTTGTTTCATATCGCAATGAAAAAGAAAGATGAAGTTTGGGGCCAGAACCAGAAGCAAGACTCAGATCTAGTCCATATGTTAGTTCATTAATTAACAAATAAAGAAAATTAGATGTTATTTTTCATTTCACCATTGAGAACTGGAAAAATATACTTTTTTAAAATTTAAATTACCTTTCTTTACTCCCTTACATTCATCTTAATGCTGGAAAACAGAACAATTATTATTTTCCTATCCAATAAAGAACAAATAAAAATAGCTTTATTTCAGGAATTAAAATTTTCAGTGAAGAAGAGTTATTGATCTATATCCACTGCTTGGTACTTTAGACCAGGGAATACCTTATCTAAGAGTTGGGAATAGTTATTGTTTATCTTTCTTGAGAACAAAGTAAATTTAGAAAAGTAGTGGGAAGAATTTCAATTTTTTAAAAAAGCAAGTTTATATCAAATATCTGCTTCTAGCTATAATGGAATAATTTGAGACACACCAACAATCCACTATCTATCTAGATTCTAGATTGATAGATCTTTCTATCATCTATCTATCTATCTATCTATCTATCTATCTATCTATCATCTATCTATCATCATTAACATAGGAAAGTCAAATAGGAATCTTCCAGAAAGCTAGAATCATAGAAACTTGGCTAAACTGCAATCTCTCTGTCTTTAGAACACTTTCCAATTCTTGGTTTGAACCTGGGCCAAATTCATGGGCCATAAACTTGGGAAACCCTATGAAACCTGTGTTGGTTTCCTAGGGCTGCTGTAACAAATTACTATCACCTTGGTGCTAAACCAACAGAAACTTATTCCCTCACAGCTCTGAAGACCAGAAGCCCAAAATCAAGGTGTCAGCAGGGCTGCACTCTCTACAGAAGCTCTAGGGGAGAGTCTCTTCCTTGCCTCTTCCAGCTATTGGTAGCATTCAGCAACCCTGCCTGTGGTCACATGACTCTCTAATCAGCTGGACTCTTCACGTCGCCTTTC
>NW_005871412.1:501810-531644 GCF_000147115.1 Myotis lucifugus
GTCTGCCTCTCTCTCTCTCTCTCTCTCTCTCTCTCTCTCTCTCTCTCTCTCTCTCTCTCTCTCTCTCTCTCGATATTTGGAATGGCATTTAGTGCCCTCCTGAGATAATCCAGGAATATCTCCTTATCTCAAGATCCTTCATAAATTCAAGGGACATAATAGAGATATCTCTTGGGGAAACAGCCTACCACAAAACTCAAGGAAAACAATTAAAAACAACAGCACAGCCCTATCCAGTTTGGCTCAGTGAATACAGTGTGGGCCTGTGGACTGAAAAGTCCTGGTTCGATTCAGGTGAAGGGCACATGCCGGGGTTGCAGGCGCGATCCCCAGTAGAGGACGTGCAGGAGGCAGCCGATCAATGAGTCTCTCTCATCATTGATGTTTCTATCTCTCCCTCTCTCTTTCTCTCTGAAATCAATAAAAATATATTTAAAAAAAACACAACAGCACACACAAGCTCACTCAAAAAAAGCAGAATCCTTAAAAGAAAATTGTTTAAAAAGGTACCACTTAGAAATAAATACAAATGTCATTTCTTCAGAAGACAGTGTTATAAAAGTGAAATTGTACAACACACAAGGAAGGAAAGGATTGCATGAAACAAAAAACCCATATCCAGAATATACTGAGACCCAAGTACTCTTAGAGATTAACAAGAAAAAAAACAGAGAGACAATCAGGAAACTGCAAAGTCCTAGGCAGGAACTTAACAGAAGATATATACAAATGGTTGAAAAAGATCGGAAAAAGGCTCAACCTCTTTAGTTACCAGGGAATTGCAAAGTAATCCACAAATGAGACACTGCTGCTTTCCCACCTGAATGCCTAAAAGGAAAAGACCAACAGCAGCACCAGAACTGACAGAGTGTGTAGAACCTAGGACTGCCATCCACTGACCCTGGGGCCTTAACTGGAACAGCCACAGTGGAGAACTGTGTGGCAGCTGAATATACGCATATCCTATGACACAACAATTCTGCACTGAGGCTTAAAGGAACCAAAGACATACATAGAAATGACCATTAAAGTAGAACAAATGTCCCGGATGGTGTTGCTCAGTGATTGAGCAACAACCCAAGAACTAAGAGGTCACTGGCTCGATTCCCAGTCAGGACACAGGCCCAGGTTTCAGGCTAGATCCCCAGTAGGGGGCAAGCAGGAGGCAGCCAATCTATGATGTTTCTCTCTCATCAATGTTTCTATCTCGCCATCCCTCTTCCTTCCTCTCTCTAAAAATCAATAAAAACATATTTAAAAAAATAGAACAAATAAATAAATCTATTAGAGTTAAATAATGGATTGCTATTTAGTAATGAGAGAATGACCTACACAAACATTTAACACTAATATTCAACACGAATGAATCCTAGAAACATAATGTCGAGTGAAAATAGGTTATTTCTATATAAACTTCAAAAAGATTATGATGTTATAAATCAAAATAAGAATTACCTTGGAAAGCATGTATAACTGGGACTGGCACAAGGAGGGAGCCTGGAATTTAGGGATGTCCTATTTCTTAATATGGGTACTGTGTTTATGTGTGATTATGCTTTTAAAATTTACCCAGAGAGCACCATGATTTATACTGATTTTTATATGTGGATTATACTTTATTAAATTTTTATTTTATAAGTAAATAGGAGGACAATTTGAGATCTTGCTCTTTGACATATGGCCTTATTTTGGCTCAAATAAACTTTTATAAAAAAAATAAAATAAACAGGATAAGCCCATTTTTAAAAATGAGTTCCTGATAAACCAAGAAAGAAATAAAATTGTAGAGAGAGGTCTAAACAATTTGAACACCCAACTTAAAGTATTTACATAAATTTAATGTATATAATGCTACAATAAAATAGGTTCATATAGAGATTTAAATAAAAACTGATGACTTAGCCCTGGCCAGTGTGGTTCAGTAGTTGGAGTGTCAGCTAGCTGTACAACAAACCATCTCAGGTTCAAGTCCCAGTCAAGGACATGTACTAGGGTTGTAGGATTGACCCCACCCTGGTCGGGGCTCATGTGGGAGACAACCAATTCATGTGTCTCTCTCACATTGATCTTTCTTTCTCTTTCTTTCTCTCTCTCTCTTCCCCCCTTCTCTCTCTTCCTCCCTCCCTCCCTTTCACTCTCTGTAAAATATCAATGGAAAAAATATTCTCGGGTCAGGATTAACAACAACAAAAACCCACAAACAAACAAAACAACCCTGATGATTTAGTTCTCTTACTAAGTCAACAAGCACCTACAGAGCATCCATATCATACCCAGATGGAGTGGGAATGACTAAGGTGCATAAAAATATAGAAGAAAAAGGCACTTCTATGCTCTTGAATAATTTATTGCCATCACAGAGAAAAGATCTATATGTCTGATATATCTGAGGGAGAATGCAGTGGTACAGATGTAAGGGTTTAAGTAAAGGGAAAATCATTAAAAGCTGAAGAATATTCAAGTTTCCAATGCTCCTTACAGAGTTAAAAGGACATAATTATGTAAAGATTCTGCAACAGGGTAGTCAGATTCTGAGGCTATTTCTTTGCAAATCTCAGTTGTGTCTCTAGAAATATTTGGCCACCAGCATTGTTTTCTCATTAATCATTCTAGCCACCTGGTCTTTGAAACTATTTTTGCACTAACTTCATATTTTTCATCTTCTCTATTAAAATTTACTCCCAAGTAAAGTTCAAAAGTGTAATGCAAGATTCTCTCTCATATTTGCATATTTCCCTTAGTTAAGCATAAAATAAAGAAGAATTTTTTTAAAATTTCAGATAGGGAAATAAATCATCTTCACTTATCAAAAGCAAAGGTGAAATATGTTCTATTTATTCTGAAAATTATTTTAGGCATATTCATCACAGCATGACTTTTCTCATTACATGAAATAAGTATTGGAATTAGCTTTCACAATCTTTTCTGGATGACCATCGCTAAACCAAGTACATAAAATTCTTGAGAATCAAGGAAAAGGACCTGACTAATACGTCTGCATTCAGTACATGACTAATGTAAACATATTTATATGTATATATGAGAATATTTTTAAAAACATGTTAATCATGTTAGTTACAGGGACTGAATGGGGATGGGGCTTTAAAAAGAGGAATTTTTATTTTTATTTTATATAAATCTTTATCTTTAAGTATTACAATGTACATATACTCTTAAATTATAAAAAAACTAAGTATATCTTATTCTCTTTCAATATGAAAACTGAAAATAAACCCCTAATAAAAGCATTGTTCTTAAAACTGTTCACCATTGCCAGTGAAGAGCTACAGGTAGGTTATGTAATACAACTCACATGCAGACTGGGAAGGCATAGCCATTCTTCATCCAGTTACACTGAGGACAACCCAGGGCTGTGCTGGCGCTGCTGTGTAACTCCGCTCTGCCCACTAGTGGTAATGTGAGGAACCCTAAAGTCCATTCTCCCCACCTCCCACCCCACCCCACCCTTAAATAAAAGTAAGCCTTTAATCATTTATTGAACAGATACCAAATACAATTTTTTTCAAATAAAATATAGCAACAACAACAATAACAACAAATTCCTAAAACTCCTCATTGGGCACCTCTGTCCCCAGGGGCCCCTTGGGCCCTGCAGCTGCTTCCCCACTCCCTTCCCCCTCCCTCCCCACTCTCCATCTCTCAGCAAACAGCTGCAGTCAGTCCTGCTGTCTTTCTCAGCGCTGGCCAGTTCTCTTCCTCCGCTTGGGCTTACCCAGCAATTCTGAGTCTTAGAAAGGATTGGGTAGAAAGCTGTTAGTTATAAGTTAATAGTTTTAAGAGTTTGTTCATTAACTTACTGTGTTGTAAATTCTTATTGATTGCTAATTTACTGAATCTGGCAGTATATAGGTAAAGAAAAGAGGCAATCCTCCAAGTTCTGTAACTATACCACATGTGAGAGATTTGTATGCAAGATGGAAACTCATAACTGCTTTAAATTTAGCAGGTAGCCCTGGCCAGTGTGGCTCAGTTGGTTGAGCATCTTCCTGTGCACCTAAAGTTCAACGGTTTGATTCCTGGTCAGGCCACATGCCCAGGTTACTGCTTAGGTCCCAAGTTGGGATGCATACAGGAGACAACCAACTGATGTTTCTCTCGCACATGGATGTTTCTCTCTCAAATCATTAAAGTATATTAAAATAATAATAAAATAAAATTAGCATGTAGCTTTGTAATGTATCTTGTGTATTCTTTCTTTCCCTAGAACTTTTTAAAATTTTTATTGAACTTATTGGGGTGACATTGGTTAATAAAATTATATAGGTTTCAGGTGCACAACTCTATGATACATAATCTATATACTGTATTGTGCATTCACCACCTCAAGTCAAATCTCCTTTCATCACCATGTATTCCCCTTTACCCTAGTCTACATCCCCAGAGCCCCCTTTCCATCTGGTAATCACCATACTATTGTCTGAATCTATGAGTTTGTTCTTATTGTGAATTTCAAATAGATAATGCAAATCCAGGACATTCAAAGTCCCCTAGCCAAAGATCTTTGGTGAACCCATGACAATATTCCCCCAAAGGTATCCTACTACTGTATTAAAATAATAAGGGTAAAAAATAATAAGGTAATTTAAATTCTTAGTCTAGAAAACAAAAAAAAAATGTCTTCCAAAAGATTTTTCATGTATAACTTCTCACTTACTGATATATCTTAAATCAACGGTTCTCAACCTGTGGGTCGTGACCCCTTTGGCGGTCGAATGACCCTTTCACAGGGGTCCCCTAAGACCATCCTGCATATCAGATATTTACATTAAGATTCATAACAGTAATAGCAACATTATAGTTATGAAGTAGCAACGAAAATAATTTTATGGTTGGGTCACAACATGAGGAACTATCTTTAAAGGGCCAGAAGGTTGAGCACCACTGTCTTAAAGGTTTCTTTTGAGGATATAACTATTTAATAAGAATCTGAGGAAATCAGGAGTTAATCAGGATACACCCTCCCATTTATACATGTAGAGCTCCTACCTCCAGCCTTTTTCTAAACACATTTTGACCATCAAAGAGCATGGATGCAGTGGAGGGGAAGAGGCATTATCTGGTCTTCACTCGGATGGTAAAAAGTTGCACCTGAAACCCTGAGTCGCTTTTCTTCAGAAGGTTAAGTGGTAGACGTCACACCTGAATTGTCTTGCATGTGCAGCTTCTCAGTAAGCAGATTTTAGTTAAACATAAGTCAGTCCTTTAAGTGTCTGCTTTTTAGAGGTTTAGGGATAATGTTGCTTTTATCAGTTTTTAAATTCATTTTTATTGGTATAGTTTTAGATTTATAGAAAGGTTGTGAATATAATATAGAGCGTTTCCATACAGTCCACACTTTGGAAATGACTGGGAAGTGTAAGACTAAGGGCAAAAGAGACTCTACATAAGCAACTCGAGATTATAAAATTGTTTCCCACACAAAGGATATAGGTTAACAATTTTGAGACCACCATATTTATATGGGAATTGAACAATTAAATAAATGAATGAATGAATGAATGAATGAATAGTGGGTGGCGAGAGCCAGGTTTCTCTCTGTTAGAGTGGAAAGCTATAGACAAGGAAGGGGGAGGCTAGAATGATCCTTGTTGTAAGAGTTTAGAATTGAAGACATTGGTATAAACTCACGGTTTGCTTAATGTATATACAGGTGGATACACATAGGAATGTGCATATATATGTGCATCTACATGTGTTACTATGTACACATGTTTCCTACCTCTTTCAGCTGATAGGGCCTGGAAGCAATGGGGTAATTTTAGAGCTGAGTTTTGGTGAAGTCCTTTTCCGGAGACAGTAGGCCTTGGTGATGGAGGGCACTTGGCATATTTCACAATTGTTCCTCTGTATCTAACCCCTGGAAGAGCCAGGAAGGGATCTTTCTGAGATCTTCACCGTGAGAACATGATAAGATTCTTAAAGGGAGAGCCTTTAAAAGTGTGAGCTCACCCTGTAAGACTGTAGCCCCTAGGGGTTGCTCACTGTCAAGCTACCCACACTTCACCTCTAGCAATTTGTCAAAATTACTACTATGCGCTCTCATTTATTTATGTTTCTAGCAGCTTCTGCTCCATGCACACATATCCCACTTGCTTTATTTATGTGGATGTATCTAGCTCTCTAGCTCTCTAGATGTTAGAGTGGCATTTTCTCTGAGGCCTTGGTTCTCTAATCAGTCCAAGAAAATTAGTTAATTTCAGTTTTTTAGTTTTTCTTTATTGTACATTTGGAAATGAAGACCTGGGAGCTCTTTACATATGTTGAGATTGAAACTAAAAGTCCCTATACACATGTTTATCAGTATCTATCTATCAATCAATCATCTACCTATCTATCATCTATCTATCTATCAATCTCATACTCCAAGCCATGATTTCATACTGATATTGTCAATTCTAAACCATGGAGTTTATTCCATGATTTCTCCTTTCCAGATTTGAAAATCACTTCCCCAAGAGCAAAACCTGTCTCATAGAATGAATTAAAAAGTATTTTCAGAATTGCTAATCCATGCCTCTGCAAATAAAAATTTATTAGAGAATTGGCATTCATTATTTCTTTAGAGGTTTTTAGTTTGTTTGTTTGTCTTTTGATCAAGACCATATGATTCAAATACAGTAAAGTCTTCACTTAAAGTTCTCTATAGGTTCTGTGATTTTAAGCATAATATATAACAAAGCCAATTTCATCATACGCTAATTGATATGAATATGTTCTTACAGCATCTCATCAACATTATAATAAAATAACATTGAACGCAACAATGCTGTGGACCAGCTGTTGTGGGTTTAAAAGTTACTGGAGTCAGTTATCCCTATGCCCCCCCCCCTCGTGACTGTTTATTCATTTTAAGCACAGTCAAGTTCATTTATTTCTATTTGCTTTTGCCTTAACTCCACTTCCCCCTTTTCCTTGTGGATTTTATTTCTTTTCCACTCTTTTTCTTTTTGACTATGTGAAGCAATAACAAGGTTCTAAAAATCAGGTCTATAAAAAAAGGTATATTCACAGAAGGGTTATTCTCTACCAATGCCATCCCTAGTTCCTTCTATCTTTTCCACTCAATGCCTACTCACACACTGTAGGTAACCAATCTTCATCTCTGAGTTTTCTCTTCTGTGTTTCTAAATGTTTCTTATACAAAAGTTAGCATAGTATAGTAACTTTTTGCATGTTGTAGCTTTCATTTAATAATATTTCCTTGAAATCTGTCTATATCAGTTCATAAAATATTCCTCATTCTTTTTTTTTTTACGGCTCCATCTTACAATAATGTGTAGATGTGTTGTTTATTCACTATTTTCCATCCAATGCCTCTGCTATGTATGGGCATTTAGATTACCACCAGCATTTTTCAATCACAAATAATGCCACAATGAATGATCTTATGCATATATTTTTTTTGTACTGTGGGAAACACATTTTCTGGATAAATGCCTATAAGTGGGAATTCCAAATCAAGATATAAAAGCACACATAATTTCAATATGTATTTATAAATTTCACTTCTTAAGAACAATTTTTATTCTATCTAGTAATATGCAGAAGTGCCTGCTTCCACACAGTGTCAGCATCAGAATGTGTTGTTAAAACTGTTAAGTTATACCAATACTATAGGTGATAAATCATATATCAGTGTAGTTTTCATTAGAACCATCATGAATAAAAATAATAAATTTTTATATATCCCAAGATCATTATATATGTAAATTTTCTGTTCATGCTTTTCCAACATTTACATTTGTTTTCTTACTTTTTTACTTCAGAACAAGGATTTCTGGGTCATAAAGTAGCTCTATCCTTAACTTTTTGAGGAACTGCCATACTGTTTTCCATAGAGGCTGTACCAATTTACATTTTCATTAGCAGGGTATAAGGGTTCTCTTTTTTCCACATCCTCCCCAACACTTGTTATTTCTTGTCTTATTGTTAACTAGAGGCTTGGTGCACAAAATTCATGCACTGGGTGGGGGGGGGGGTGTTCCTCAGCCCAGCCTGCACCCTCTCACAGTCCGGGAGCCTTGGGGGATTTCCAACTGCTGGCTTAGGCCTGCTTCCTGCAGAGAGTGGGCCTAAGCCAGCAATCAGACTTCCTTAGCGCTGCTGCAGAGGCAGAAGAGGCTCCCATCACCACCGCTACATTCGCCAGCCATGAGCCCAGCTTCTGGCTGAGTGGCGCTCCCCCTGTGGGAGCACACTGACCACCAGGGGGAGCTTCTGTGTCGAGCATCATAGAGACCCGTCGTTCCGCTGTTCGGTCAATTTGCATATTAGCCTTTTATTATATAGGATACCCATTCTAACAGGTGGGAGGTGGTATTTCACTGAGGTTTTGATTTTCATTTCCCTTATAGGTAGATAATTTGAGCATCTTTCATATATCTGTTGGCCATCTGTATGTCTTCTTGAGAAAATTATCTGCTCAGGTCCTCTAACCATTTTTTAATTGGATTGTTTGTTTGATTTTTGTTGATTTGTATGCATTCTTTGTATATTTTGAATATTTGTGTCCCTCAACTGATAAATAAATAAAGATGATGAGGTACATATATAAAATGAATGCTACTAGGACACAAAAAATTATGAAATATTGCCATTTGTGACAACATGAATGGATCTTGAGAGTATCATGCTAAGTGAAGTAAGTCAGATGGAAAAGAAGAAGAACCATATGATTTTACTAATATGTGGGATATAAAACAGAAATCAACAAATGAACACATAAAACAAAAACAAAAACTCATAGACACAGACAACAGTATGGTGGTTACTAGAGGGAGGAGGTATTGGGGAAGGATAAATGGGGTAAAGGGGGTCAAACATATAGGAACAGAAGGATACTAGCACACAATGCAATATACACATAATATGTTATATAATTGTATACCTAAAACTTATTAATGTTATAAACCAATGCTACTTCAATAAATCAAAAACATAGAAGACTTGAACAGAGAAATTTTCCTAGAATAAAAATTGAAAGTGATCATCAAATTACACCATACCAGGCCCATATGCTTTCACAGGGGAATTCTTTCAACCTTCAAAGAGCAGCTAGCACCCATGCTCTGTATAAATTGTTACAGAATAAAGCATCAAAAACTAAACCTGATAAAGGCTATCTAAAATGATATGGAATATAAAACATGTTTAAATATTAATGCACACATTCTAAATATATATTAGTGAACAGAATCCAATGTCATATCAAGAAAGTAATATGCCATGGCCAAGTGGGACTTATCCAAAGAAAGCAAGGTTAGCTCAACATTAGAAAATCCATTATATAATGCATCACTTGACAAAATTCTACATGCATTTCTAATTTAAAAAAAATACAAGAAAATAGAAATTTATGGATACACTCAAAATATATTTACCTTAGCACTAAAGTCGGTATATCTCTTAATGAGAAGACAGTAACAATATCTTTACTAAGATTAGGTGGAAGCAATATTTCCCACCATATCTACCACTATTCTTCATATAATACCCAAAGTATTAAAACAAGATAAATTATTTTTATTTTTATTTTTTTAAATTTATTTTATTGATTTTTTACAGAGAGGAAAGGACTAGGATAGAGAGTTAGAAACATCAATGAGAGAAACATTGATCAGCTGCCTCCTGCACACCCCCTACTGGGGATGTGCCCGCAACCAATGTACATGCCCTTGACCGGAATTGAACCTGGGACCCTTCAGTCCGCAGGCTGATGCTCTATCCACTGAGCCAAACCGGTTAGGGCAAGATAAATTATTTTTAAAATAAAAAATTAAATAGAAATAAGTAAAACAATATTTATGTGATGATGATATAAACTCATACTTGGGAAACCCTGGGAAATAATGGTGCCATTAACTCAAATATAAAAGAATTAAATAAAGTAGCAAGCTATAAAATTAACCTAAATCAATAGTCTTCAATTATACATATAATCATTAGTTAGAAGATAATAAGAGAGAAAAACACCATTTACAATAGCAACAAAAGGATGAAATATTTTGGGATAAATTTAACAAGAAATGTATAAAACGTATGTAAGGGAAATATTACAACACTCCTGAAACACACAAACATTGCTTTGAGCACAAGTAAGGGTACCCTTGCTCTGACAGGGAGAATCTGCATTATAAAGATGGAAGTGCCCCTATGTTAATTTATAAGCTTAATGCAATCCAATTACAAATATTCACATGCTTCTTTCCCCCATGGAGCATCATCCTTCCAGAACTGCCTGCCAGATCGGGCATGCACTTTTAAATTTCTTCCCAAATGAAAAGCGCAGAACTGACGTGCATTTTTCAACATTTTCAACATGTTCACACGTAGGGTGATTTTTCTCGGTCCTGTGGTGGCTTTATGTCCATCGTAGGTCTGCTGCTAACTCCCCTATTCTCTCTAACAGCACACCACTCCCTTCCCACTCCTCAGGTACCCTTGCATGCCCTGAGGGCAGGGAGGGTTGGAGAGAACCCACTGAATTTAGTATTTATTTTTCTACTTCATGTAGTTGGAAGCTGTCTGTCTTCTAGTTATGCTGATGTTGTGGGGTTTGTGTCATTTTATTTGCTAAGCTCATCAGTTCTTATTGAGTTGGAGGAGAAGTTGGGAATATCAATTTACATGGCCTGCATTGCGTTGGCTATTTTATCTGTACAGGAACCTGGTAAAGTGGGACAATAAACCCATTTGTCAGATGAGAAAGCTAAAGACTAAATATTCACACTCATCTAATATCAAATAACTGAAGAGGTCACGAGTATTTCTAAGATGCACACATTTATTTCTATGATTTGCCATCTAGCTCTAAGAAAGGATTAATGCTTCAAGACTTGCAGGTCAGAAGTCTTGTCTCTATCCTCCACCCTATGGCTTCTGGCGCTCATATCCACATTTAATACTAACATTCCTTAAACAGCAACTTCTTGATTCTATAGGAATCTGCTCTCTTTATAGAAAGCCTAATGGGGCACTTACCATTGAGGGCATCTACAAAGTGGGACATGGTACTGCCAAGAGCATCTGCCACCACTCTTTCCTTTCAAAATCTGGGTCTCCTACATCAAGATGCTTTCTTAGTAATCAAATTTTTCCTGTCACTTCTTGTTTCCATATTCACAGGCTTCTCAAAAACAAGCTAACATACACTCATATACAATCCAACTTACACACACACATGAATGTCCATGGGTGTGTACACACACACACACACACACACACACACTGATGTGGCCTGTGTACTCATCAAGTTGCTGCAGCATCATGCTGAGGTCTGGTAAATCAAAGGGTAGATAGATATGGGACTATTTACTAACTCACACTACACTATTTCTTTTTTTAATTTTAAATCTTTATTGTTGAACGTATTACATATGTTTCCTTTTTTCCCCATTGCCCCTGACTGCCACCGCAGGCCTTCACCATCCTATTGTCTGTGTTCATGGGTTATGCATATAAGCAAACAGGTTCATTATTTGGTCTCTTCCCACCCACCCACCCACCCTCCCCTGCCTTCCCTCAGATTTCATTCTCTTTGATGCTTCTGTGTCTCTAGATCTATTTTTGTTCATCAGTTTATTTTGTTCATTAGATTCCACATATTAGTGAGATCATGTGATACTTATCTTTCTCTGACTGGCTTATTTTGCTTAGCATAATGCTCTTTTTATTGATTTTTAAGAGAGAGGAAGGGGAAGGAGAGAGAGAGAGGAGAGAGAGAGAGAGAGAGAGAGAGAGAGAGAGAGAGAGAGAGAGAGAGATCCATTCGACTGCCTCTGGGGATTGAGCCAGCAATCTGGGCATGTGATCCAACCAGGAATCCAATTTGCAAACTTCTGGTGCACAGGACGATGCCTAACCGAGCCACACCCAGCCTAGGCCATGCTACTCTATTTTAATATTTCTGCAACTAGTACATACCCTCTGAATATTAGCCATGCAAACACACATACACACTCACACACGTTCGATAACTTAGCTTAATGTTAAAACCTCATGTAGTGTTTTCTATGGCTCCTCATCTTTGTGCAGGTTTTCCAAAGGTAAAGGTGAATAAGGAAATACTGATTTTCCTTTTAAGGTGAAATTGTTTTCTTTTTATATATTTACTTAATTAACAACACTTATTTGATTCAAAATGCATATTACATTAATAAAAGCATGCAGTTATACAACAAGTATAAAGTTAGTGTGCAAATGACAGGAGTTTAAAAACATAAGCACAGCTATTTCTCATTCATGTGACAACTGCAAACTCTCACTACTCTGGAAAAATGCCCGTTTCCCTTCTGCTTCTAAGCTTTGCTTTCACAATTCTGTCCACTTAGAATTTTCTCTGCTCCTCACATTTCTCTTCCCAGTATACAAGTCACAACAATACTTTGAGTCTCATTTCAAATACCACCTTATCCAGAAAACTCCCTGCCCACAATCACCCTGGCCAGAAAAGACATTCGCGATTGATCACCAATAGCACTTCACTCTTCCCTTATGAGTTTTTCCTCGTTTGTAGTATTTCTGAATGAATCTTATTCACTTCCTATACCATCAAATTCCTAGAGTATATGTTATTCATCTTCCCACAACCTAGAACACATGTACAATCCTTACCACCTTTTGTTGAATATGCTATATGACAGCATTTCATTTATGATATACCCGTGATCGAATTGGAATAAACTTAGAGTCATAGGGGATTTCCCCATCTCCATCCTCTTTCCAATGCTGTGGTCTTCTCTCCACTCCCAGTAACACTGTAGGAGGTAAAACCCCCCAAAACACAAATGGTAACATAGCAATTCCTTTCCTATCAACTCATCCTAAGGAAAGCATAAAGATTTAGTGATACACATATCTGTCTCAGCATTATTTGTAAGAGCCAAGGAAGTGGAAATATCCTAAATGTCCAATAATAGGTGATATCTTAAGTGAACCATGGTGCATTTGTCCTATGATATACAATGAAACCATTAAAAATGACAGAGAACAGCATGTTAATGATATACTCATTATTAAGTATATACACTATAAACTATTTCTGCAAATCTAGGGCTGTGTAAGGCTGGGCTATGCTACAATGGTGGGGTACTTGCGGGTACCCAAGCAAATGAGGGAGCAGAGAAAGCTTCCTGGAGACAACGTGCGAGCTGAGATGAGTGACTGAGTGAAGGTGGGAGGGCGACTGTGCTGGGGTGTGAGCTAGAACTGGCTCCAGGCAGACGGAATGGTGCGAATGAAGGTCAGAGGCAAGAAGAAGCATACGCTTGGGCAACCCCAAGTAGTTTACTAATCATTATACTCAGACACCCAGTAAGGAAAGCAGCAGAACTGGGACTAGCACCAGCTCTCCTTCTCCTGTGCCAGGCTGGCTCAAAGCAGAAAGGCAGCTCTGCACGCCCACCTAAGCCCATACTCGGTTCCCATCTGAGCCTTGAGGATGTGGCTAAGGAGCAAGGCAAATACAATACTGAGATAAGCTTCTGAAAATAAATCATATATGGACCATAAAAGAAGCACAATGATCCTATGTAATAAAACCCTAATATGCAAATAGACTACATGGCAAAATGACTGGTCGCTATGATGTGTGCTGACCATTAGGGGGCAGATGCTCAGTGCAGGAGCTGCCCCCTGGTGGTCAGTAAGCTCCCACAGGGGGAGCATGGCTCAGTCAGAAGCTGGGCTCATGGCTGGCAAGTGCAACAGCGGTGGCGGGTGGCGGGAGCCTCTTCCACCCCCACTGCAGGTGGGCAGTAAGGAGCGAGGGGTTTCAGACTGTGAGAGCCCTAGGCTGCGTGGGAGATGTCTGCCTGCCTGCTTAGGGTCCCACAGGGATCGGGCCCTAAGAAGGCAGGCAGACATCCCTCGAGGGGTCCCGGACTGCGAGAGGGTGCAGGCTGGGCTGAGAGACCCCCCCCCAAGTGCACAAATTTCGTGCACCAGGCCTCTAGTATATTATAATAAACTAAAATGGAGAGGATGAAGTTGAGAAGAAAATCATAAACTCTGCCCTTTATGGACAGTAGTGTTTGGTTGAATAAATACTTGCCAGACCAGTGGGTCAAGGGGCCACTGGTAGTAATATTTTTGTTTTTAAATTGCTTGTTGTTCTCAGGAAGAATGGCATCATCTGCAGGAGTTATCGCCAGCACTTCTGCAAGCTGAGCAAACCCTCATTAAGAGAGAAGTCCCTCCTGGTCCCCCAGACCTTCTGTAAGGACCATGACACATTGCAGTGGGCAGCTGGGCTTGCGGGATCCCCTGTCGGCAGCAGTGTGGCAGTGAAACTGTGCATCTCTCAGCCCTGGCTTAGCCCCATGATAAGTGGTCTGCCTCAAGGAGCTATATAGAAATCCGCTGATGGCTCACAGACACAGACTGTGAGTGGGCAGCTGTCTCCCAGAGTAGCAGTGACAGCTGACCGAGCATGTGCCCCATCAACTCTCCACAGGAGGGAAAAGGCGAAATCCCCTAAAAACCCTACACTTGTCAGAAATGTGATTTCCTGACATTGTGAACTGCAACTCGTTTCCTCTGTGAATTTAGGCGGTAGATATGCACACATGCTTTCACCAACCCCGTGGAGCCTTGTCTGGTATTCAGCACTAAAGTTGTCACTCTGACCCAGGAAAGCCCAGGAAAATATGACCAGAAAAACCATGCAATACAGAAAACAAGGCCATAAACACCCCAGGGTACTTGTCCATGTGTCATCAAAGTCAATGGGTTCGGAGAAAGAGTGAGCTCCCTTGGCACAGGCAGGTCTGGCAGAATCTTTGTCACCATGGCAATCCCACACTCCCAGCCCTCCTCAGAGACCGCTCGGAGTAGAAGTTATGATGTTGATTCTACATCATCTGCTGCCAAAACTCAACTTGCTCCAGTACTTCCAGCAATTTGAACATAAAAGAATTAAATACTGGATTCAAACAACTGATTTTAACTATGATATACTAACTTCCTGATATGTCCCCGATTCTGAATAACACGACATATATACTGTCTCATCCAACCCTCACCTCAAGCTTGCAGAGTTTATAAAATCATCTCCATGTGATTGACTCTAGGAAATACTGAGGAGACAATAAGGGAAGACATTCCCCAGTCAAACCCAGAGCAAGGTTTCAGTCATCTGGACCTTCCCAGCCTTAACTGTGGGCTACAGCTTCTTATTATCAACTAGAGGCCCAGTGCACACGAAATTGTGCGCAGTTAGGGTCCCTAGGCCTAGCCTGGCCTCTGTCGCATGATCTCTGCTGCCCTGCGACAATAAGTGAAGCTCCCCACCCCGGGACATTCTGTGATGCTCAGGGCCCTTGGACTGCTCTGCAAGTCCCCCCCCCCCCCTGCTCTTCGACTGCTCTGCTAAGCTTGCTGCCACCCCGCAAAGCTGGTCACTGGATGCTCTGCGAAACTCCCCCTGCTCCACCACTGCTCCATGAGGCTCCCCCACCCCGCGGCTGCTCTGCAAAACTTCCCTAACCCGTGACTGCTTCGTGAAACTCGCTGCCACTCCGGTGACTGCTCTGCTAAGCTCACAGCCACCCCGCGAAGCAGCCCGCCACCACTGCTCAACAGTCCCCAGTCCCACCCCACCGCCAGACACCCCCTCATGGTTAGCGGCTCGGGGGCCAGGGGAGAGGGAGGACTGAGAGGTGCTCCATGCACTTCATGGTGACCAGTCGCCTGTCCGGTCATAACGGCACCTAGCTCTTTATATATATTAGGATAATTGTCCTCCCACACATAGGTGACCTAATGAAAGTTGCTGGACATGTTTAAGGGCTGAACTAATACTGTCTAAAATACATTCTATGATTGAAACTCCCAGCTTCCATTTAAGTCATATATAATGCTAGGTATGGCACACAATTCAGAATCATTAAAATAGTTTCTGTTTTCAAGGAGCATATATTATATGAAAGAATGTAAAATTAAATATACAGTAGAGCAATTAAGTGTAAAGCTGCATAGCAATAACTACAGTGAAATAGGAGAGGAGAGAAGGGAATAGTCAATTAGGGAAACATAGTCACAGAAGGCTCCACCTGAACACAAAACATGGCACCATGGAAAGTAGAGGAAGGGCATCAAATGACCGGAAGACCCCAGTGAAGAATCCTGAGGCTCTTGTGGAGGAAGTACACTTGAACCTGAGCTCTAGAGAGTGCAGGTCTTGGATGATGTGGGCCTTGTGGTCTCCAGATGGTGAACCTGCGAGCACAATGAGAAGGAGCATGGCCTATGGTGGACACCATGTTTGGTGTGGACAGCACAGGGCTTCTGCTGGGGACTATGTTACAGGGTCTATTTAATAGAGTCGTTTCTCTCAATGTTTCTGATTATTTCTCTCACAGGTTCATACACCGAACATGAAAAGTCTTTGGTGAGGAAAAACCATGTCAAGAACTTTTGGAAAGCTCACCCAGCTTTCCAAAAGAGCTGGCTCCCAGCTTTCACAGACCTGGGTGTGACTCTGCATAATATGGCAGCAATGGGAGAAGGGAGAACTGAATGTGGTGTGGAGGAAGGTCAGGAGGAAGATGGGATGAGAACCAGTTGCCAAGGGAGAAAATGAGTTGACTAGAAATGGCGGCTAAGGTGGTAGGGTAGGACAGGGCTGAATAACAATGTGCCCAAACAAGCTAGGGCACTTCTGAGATTGAAAAGGGGTGGCATTCATGATCATGGAAGGACGTTATGAATAGACTATGTTATACTGAGCAAACCAGCATGAATGATCACTCTATGCAAAAGCCTTCTTCCATCCTTCCTATGAAAACTTCAATACAATATATATTTCTCATAAATGCCTGGGGGTGACTAATATCATTGGGGGAGAGGAGTTCAGGTCTCAGATTATCACGCCACAGACAACAGCAGCATGGAAAACAGAGGCTGTTCCTTAGAACAGCAGAGAATTGGGTTACACTTGGTCAACCCTGAAAGTTTGATGACAGCATTTCGACAATGTCATCCCTGGAATACAAAGCATCAGTATGCACATTATAAATAAAGTGCTCAATGCTCAAACAATTAAAGGAGAACCATTATGGAGGTTTCTTCAAAGATGTTCTTCTTGGAAATCTTTCTAAGGCAATGTGCCTTAGGACTTTCCAAGGGAGAGATGACATGCATCATTTTCTACTTTTATTTAAACAAAAAAAAATCCATTTTTTCAGTTACTCATTAGGCAGCCTTGAACATATGTCCCATGGTACAGGATTTGGAAAATACCCTGTTACAAAGAGATGAGTTACATTTCCTGATGTAATATCTGCCCCAAATGATCTAACTCATAAAGTCAGAAACATCAAAGTAGCCTTGCTTTGAAAAATGGAATATCCATTTGCTCATAAATGGAGTGGTAGAACAAGGGCTTGACAGACTGCAAGGTGCGTGGATTCTAATTGCAGATCTACCTCTCTTTAAAAAAATCAAATCTTATTGAATCTCAATATAGTGGCAGGGTTGTATTCAATGCCTAAGAGTCTTCTGGCTCATGTATTTTATGAGTCCTATGGTGCCTTTAGGTGATTTAGCATTCCTTTTCACTCATCGGACAAACAAGAGCACCTACCACCTGTCAGGCACTGTGCTAAGTTGTAAGAATACATAATGAACAATGGGACCTACTTTGCATTATCTAGAACTGCCATCTTTATCCTCTGGGGATTTCCTATAAAAGCAAATAACGGTGTGTTTTTGCAAATATGGTATAAAAATCTTAGCTGTTGAATATATACATTTTTAGGAAATGGTGTGGATAAGGCTACAGTTGAAAAAAATTAAAAATAATTAAAATTGATTACCCAACTTGAGAAACACTGAGCTATACATAGAACTATGTGACAAAGATACTACTGGTTGTACATTCTAGACAGCACCAGATATAACCATGCAAAATCAACAATAATCTACTTCCTTCATCACAGCTCAGCTCCCTCTTGCAGGACTCCCATGCTCTGTCTGGGGTGGTAAGAGCTGTGGTTGTTACTATGGCACTCATTTCAAGTCTCCCAAATCTCATCTCCAAATATTGGACTCCTAACATCTTAAAAGCAGAGGGATCTGGAGTATGTCTGCCTAAGCTGTGCACTGGCCTGTTACATTTATTCAAGGTTATTAACATCCTTCCAGAACAGAACTTCAGCCAAAGAACAATGTCATTTAGAATTCAAGCACTCCCTGCCCTCTAAACCATAAAAAGGTATTGCTGCTCTTGAGCTTCGTGTGGAACTGGCACACAAGGTCTATTTGTTGGGTCATTGTGCGGAGCACAAATCTCCTGAGGAATGGACCCGACGTTACTTCCTGACATTCATTGTACTCGGGTTCACATGCTCACCATTCATCTTAGCCTTTCAGAAGCCAGGCCACCATTCCCCAATGCCTGCCTCTCTCTTCACAGAGCACTTTCTAAGAGCAATATTGGCCCAATATCAAAGATGAGGCAGTGAACTACATGTCACAGTCACAGTGATGACCTCAAATGTCATCTCTTAAAGAATTGGAAGACAGCACAGGGAAGTATGGCCCATACTCTCTTTTTCTATCTCTTGGATCACCTGGATTTTTTAAATCAAGTTTGTAGAAGCATGGAACAGATGAATCTCAGAGGAAGGTGAGGTTGAGTGGGAAGAAATTAATCGAAGAATTTATATGCATATATGTATAGCCCCTGACACAGACAATAGTGTGGTAAAGGCCTGGGGAGGGGGACCAGTGCTGGCTGGATGTGGTCAATGGGGAGAAAAGAGGACATATGTAATACTTTCAACAATAAAGATACATAAATTAAATAAATAAGCAAATATAAAAGGTAACTGGAATAAAATGTTGCGGCCAGCCTGTGACTAGAGTGTCCAGCAGACTTTTTTTTTATTAATTGCTTTTAATGTGTTGATTTTATTCTGGGAGCTTGTACTTTTCTGGGTAGGTGTTTGCCATTTCTAGGGCTTCTTTTTGGGAATACCCGAACATTTAATCAAGCACTATTTCTGCTCTCCATAATGTAACTCTACATTACTAGTTGTATTGCATGAGTCCATGGGGGAAATGATGAAATAAAACTAAACTAAAAGCTAAAAGTTGTTCATCTACGATTATAAATAAGTACATGTAATTCAAAAGGGAGTAAAGGACTCTTCCCAATAATTTTGTTTGGGGTGAGTAAAATGAAGCCTTGTATCCACAAATGCCTCTCATCATCTGCAAACATATTTCACATTTGTTTGGCCAGTTCGTGCCTTATGAGTGAATTTCCATTACAGCGTGCAGTCTCTTGTTCTGCCTCACCTCTGGCCTCCTGACTCCTTTTCCTCCTCTTTCCCAAGATATTAGTCTAGAGAATCAGAGTTTTATATGTAATTGGATATAGATGTAGACATATAGAGATATAAACATATATAATGCAGACATAAATGGATATAGTGATGTATATTTTAGCCAATTATATACAGATATAATTTAATAATAACTATCTCAACTTGTACTCCATATAGAACCCCAGGATTCAGTACCTAAGATCTTGAAAATATATTGGTTCATGAGTAAGAAGACAACACAGATGTTTGCCTGTGACCACAGAAAAGCCACATCAACCTCTCATCTTTAATCTCCTCCATCACAAAATGAGCATAAGCTACCAATTCCTGACTACCATGTAGGGCTATTATGAGGAGTAAAGTAAAATAATGTAATAAAAGTAAGTGTTTTGAAAAGTGGAAAGCAGTAATATAAATGGAAGGAGCCATTATCTTTCATCAAAACTACAGAGAACACATGCATTTTCTCATCCTTATTGCACACCGTGAACAAATTTGAACTCTAAAAATGAAATCAGCCCAAAGTGAAATGTTAGTGAATGACAATGAGTCATTTTTCACAACAAAGAAATTGATTTTCTATAGACGTTCTTTCCTGTTGTATGTAAAGACCTACATCCATCAATGCCCAGGTCCCCTGTTTTGACATTAGGTATAATTACAGCTGATCACATAGTCGCTTGGTTCAAGTTCCCATCAGAGCCTCAAGGCCACTCGGTTTCCTTCCTATTACCATAGGGATATGCCAGATGTACAGTAAATTGTGCTGTTTCCAAGGCATTTTTTTAATTAATTAAAAAATAGAAGTAATTCTTTTCAAGGAGGTGATGTAAGCCTGAATCTCGGGCTTTGTGTTCAACTTCTAGTTCAAAAGTTGTAAAACTTTTATGATCATCACTTTTATTATTATTTTTTTATTTTTTTAAATATATTTTTATTGATTTCAGAGAGGAAGGGAAAGGAAGAGAGAGATAGAAATATCAATGATGAGAGGGAATCATTGATTAGCTGCCTCCTGCAAACTCTCTACTGGGGATCGAGCCCACAAACCGGGCATGTGCCCTTGACCGGAATCAAACCCAGAACCCTTCAGTCCGCAGGTCGATGCTCTTTCCACTGAGCCAAACCAGCTGGGGCTAATCATCATTTTTAAGCAATGTTTTCAAACCTCCAGATGGACTGAACATCACCAGACACTCTACTTTTGCAGACGAGATCAAATTGTAGAAAAAGAAAAATTGCTGCCAGATCCTCCATTAAGCCCTTGTGGTAGTTCCTTTAACCCTCAAAATTAGCTATATTGTACCAATGTTAACTTTTGGTTCTTGGTAATTAAACTATGGTTATGTGAGATGTTATCAATAGGGGAAGCGGTGAAAAACATAAGGGAGCTGTTCTTTGCACTGTTTTTACAACTGTTTAATTTTTATGTAATTCTGAAATTAGTTTAAAATGAAAAGTAAAAAATAAAATAAAAATCTTACAAAATAGCATTCTATTCCCACAAGTCTGGACACTAGGCCTCTGATATATTAATCATTTGTCTAAAGTTGGTTATCATTTCCATTAATTTATGCCAGCAATTTATTCTAAAATATTTAAAAGTTTATTTATATAAAATTAATAACTATAGGTATTATAGATATTATAATCATTTTTTGCAGCAATAACCACATGCCAGAAACTGTCTTAAGAACTTGACATAGATGAAATGGATACCAACATCTACCCTATTTGAGGTGCTATCCTAAGTTCCTTTTCACATGAGAAAACTGAGATGCCAAGGAAATCGGTAACTTGCTCAAGGTCACACGTCTAGGAAGTGGGGAAATGATCCCCAAGATGACATTCAAATGGCAAATAAGGAAGGTAGAAAACAAGCATGGGAAAGTGAAATGGATCCACAGAGAGGCAAATACGGCCGTTCAGACAACAGTACAGTCTCCTGAGTGCATTCAACAAAAGCCTATATGACCAGGAGATAGACAACCATGCTTGACTAGGACCAGCCAGTGTTTCTCCTAAGGAGCCTCACACAGGATGCAGATGTGAACAATTTCATACCTTCACTCTCATACCTTTTGAGGAAATGACAATTTTTCATGAGGAACATACTATAGGCAGTTGATGCCACAGCAATAAATGATTCTGTAAAAACAATTTTGTAGGTTGTCAATAGTATGTGCTCCAGGCACACAGCTCTTCTCCTCCCTGACTTAATGCAGGGAAAATTTCAGGATATCAGGACTGATATTATTTCTCTCAGCTGCACTTGTGATAAATATTGGCCAGAAATAATTGTGCGAGTGTTCTCCTGCCAAGTTCCTGAAGTACAAGGTTCCACTTAGCTCAATAACTAACTCCTGTATGTCCTACTATTCTTCTAAAGAGGAAGCCACACTTCTCTCACCTCATTCTCTCACACCTCCTAGAGCACCATATACAACGAGAAACCTTAGTTATCAATCAGGGAGCTAACTGGCCCTCTGGAGAAGTAAATTTCCTATTTGTGAAATCTAAAATTCTCACTAGTTGGCATGATCTTATTCAGCAGTCTGCTTTCAATTGCAATGCATTCAATGTGCCCAGCAAATTTCCTCGTCTTAATTTTGATTAATTATTTAAAATAAATCACCAATTAAAATTGATTATAGAATTAAACATAACCTTTTCTTCATAACTTTGAAAAGACTCTGGGCATCTCCTTGCCTGTGGCTTTCCATGAGGAGAAAGTCAGCGAGGAAATCCTCCTGCGGGTGATTGGAAATGAGTGGGACCATTGGGAGCTGACAAAATGAGTAGAACACACAGCTGACATTTTATGGGGAGAACCAGAGATGCTCAGCATCCTCAAATGCAGGAAGATCAAGAGCCATGCAGAATCGTCCTATCCAAATGGCAATAGAGGCTCTACAGATTCCTCTAAGAGGGCTTCCACCGCAGTCACGCTGTGAGGTCCCCAGCCTCTGAGTAAGTGTGTTCAGTGACATTGGGCTCATAATTCTGATCACCTTCATGAGATAAAATGGAGCATATATTCACAGGTATAGCCAGGACTTGTTATCTTTTAATTTCTTCCTGTTTGCCTTCTAGAATGTATGTCACAGGAAAATTGCATCTTCTTCTCAATGAATCACTAAGTATATATTTAAAAACTCTGATGTAATATGAAGGGCCACTTTTGTGTACAGAATTTTCTCGCTGTTTACCAAACTCTCTTAACCTTCATTTTATGGTGTTATTCGTGGTCCTGTCTTCGCATTCCTCCCTGTGGACATGCCTCTACTACAAAGGAGTGAAAAGCTACTTGTCCCTAAATAGCTGTCTCCGACCTTCCTTTTTGGTTTCATAGCATTCCCTTTTTCAGAGGATCCACTTCTCTCTCTACTCCCAATCCAGTCTGATGAATAAACTCCATACTGTTTAACTGTCTGAATACAATCAAGGTTATAACTAAAGTTACCAGTGAAAAGCGGATAATAAGTACAATATATCTAACTCAAATGTGCTTTGCACCAGAAGGAAATATGTATGGGCTTTGTACAATGTTTTCATTGTACCCAGCAATCAATCTCTCTCTCTCTCTCTCTCTCTCCCTCTACCTCTCCCCCCCCACCAAGAAAAAGAGAAGTAAAGTTATTAGTGTGCCGTTAGAAATGGGTTTCATTGTTTGTACCTACACCAGTCAGTTGGCAGTGGTTGCAATAACAGTAAATCTCAGGCCAAGTCTCACTTAAAAAAAAATAACATCTTAACTAATGCATGTCACTGCCTGGGTGTGAGACATGTAGTTGTTGGTACATGTGATATGCATTTGCTGAGATTCATAAAGTAGAATAAGCACTGGTTTGGAGTCCTAAGTCTAAAGTTCAAAATTCTGTGTTAGAATTTACAAGTTGGGTGACTTTGGGCTGTCAATGTCTCTGACTTACAATGTCCTCATCAATAAAGTTGGAATAATAATTTCCAATTGGGCTGTTGGGCAAATCAGTTGAAATAACTATTTTAAGTTTCATAAATATTTATTGAGTACATTCAAATATACCAGATACTCTGGCATATCGTGCCAAGAATAAAATGATAAATGAGTCAAGGTCTCTGCCCTCGAGAAGTTGAGTAAAATGAGAAAAATAGACAAATTAGCAGACAATTTCAGTATAATGTGATAACTGAATCACAGAATGTAATGAGAACACAGAAGACAGGCACTCTATTAGGATGATTTCTGTAGCAGCTCATATAAACTCTGATAGAAACTGGCTTTTACAATAAGGAAATTACTGTTAATTTAGGGATTTAGCAATGTCTTCCAGGACCCAGAATGTCTTTACATCTCTGTCCTACTGTACATGATAATGCCTTTATTCCAAAGCCACATAACCTATAGATCTTACAATGGATCACAGCAGCAACTAAAACAAATCCCTTCCCTGACCATGTACCTCTTCTCACAGCTTGTTGGCTAAAAAGATTGAACCTGACACATTTTTGAACCAATCATCCATAATAGAAATTGAATTATCATAACTGACTATGACAATTGACTATAACATTTGAGATTCTAGCCCACCTTAGGAGATGTAGAGTGAGAGTGGAAGGATGTTCTTCTGAAGGACATTAATCCAAGATTTTAAAGGATGAGTAAGAATTAGCCAAAGGAAAAAGAGGAGGATGAGCATCTCAGACATGGGAACAACATGGACATGATTGTGGAGAAAAAGTAGGACTTATTGTGAGCTATGGATTTCCTTGGTGCTTGTTGATGACTGAAATTTACCTATGGAGTAAGAAAGTATCAAGGTCTTAAACTACCTCTGAATTAACTTAAGACACATTTTCCCCTTTAGTTCACGTGTCTTTAAAAAAATGTATGATGTTCTCAAAAAAAATTTCTACTTCTTAGATATTATCTCCATGGAAAATATAATTCTTTGGGCATTGCAGATACTCAACTCAGTAAGTATGAAATGAACTACATCGAATGTCCACATAGACTCACATGAGATGTCTATATAGCAGGAAACAGGGGAGATGTTATTTCAGGAGTTATCAGCTAAAACAACCAAATACCATTTTTAAATGAATTTCAGAATGAGAAAACAAAACTATATCCCTGAGACTAATACTGTAACTAATTCCTGTTAATAACACTAGCAGAATACACAACGGAATAGAAAAACTTAGAGAACAAACGAGAGGAAAGTTAAAGGTAATGACCAAGGTGACAATCTTACTTTAACTCCCACTGAAAGGTTGAGTGGACCATTTAATCATATAAACTACATTTTGAAGTATGAGTACAATCTATGATTCATTTTGCTTTTTGAATCACATGGGATGGGAACAGAAAATGGACTGCCCAGTGAAAATTTCTGAAGAGATGGAAAGAGGAGACAGCCTTTCTAGGCAAGACATAGACACACTCAGGAAGCAATTTCCTCTAGGCTATTTCTAAGTGTTGAAATATGAAAAGATCGGACTATACTTAGTCTAGCTGTAAATTACTGTTGGGGTAGTGATGTGAATACAGCAATTTGTCTAGGAACCTCCAGTAAAAGAGAAAAAAAAGATGAAAGCTATCTTGTGATGTCTAGATATGTAACAGAGTGGAAAAAGGAATAATTCAAAATACAATACCTCTTTATCGACAGACAACATACAGTAAATATATTAAAAACTGTATTACAGTTCCTCTCCCTTTAGCATTTAAATTGATTCACCAGTTTATGTCTGCTCCCCACCTTCCATTCAAACATACATGGGGAAACTGATTAGAACAAGTCTCTATTTTCCTCTTTTGGATTCCCTCCTTGCCAAGCATTATTAAAGTTTCACCTTTAATTTCACTGCAAGATGTCTAAATGAAAAGGAACGAGGGAAGTGGCTACAGGAACTCTCAAATTTAATCTCCTTTGCGGTCTGATTCCTGTTGTGTGAATAGCAGCCTTATCTTATTGGCACTTTCAACTGCAATGTCAGGCTCATTTCAAAATGTAATAGGATGCATGTGTCATCACCACACTTCCTTCGGTAAGAACACTGACACCAAAATGCTACCAGCTGGTGGTCTGCAAAAGAGAGCTTGCTGAAAATGAAAATTCCCTCCTTTAAACCTAAATAACTCATCTCACACATTGCGTGTCCTGTTTCAGTGAGACTACATTATTGCTTTCCATTATTTGATCTTCTAGTAAGTCATCTAGGTAACAATAATAAAAAAAAAGAATATTTACTCCCTGCTTGCTTCTGGAAAGTCAGTAATATATTTCATGGATTTCAAGAGTAACTTTCCCAGCAGGAAACAAAAACAACAACAGATTAGAGTCAATAGTCCTGTGTATTCTGACTCAGTGTAAGACATGCCTTTCATTGTTCTAGCCTAGTTTTGTTATGCACTATTATAATTCTGCCTTTAGGCCCCCTACTGCTCAGAACAGTGTTCCTGCAAGTATGGTCCCTGGCTGGGCCCGCATCATCAGTATCACTTAGGAAATTGTTAGAAACACAAATTCTTGAGCCCATCCCAGACCTACTGAATCAGAAACTCCATAGTGAGGGCAGAAAGATGTGTTTCTATAATCCCTCTGGGTGATTCTGATACACACTGCAGTTTAGAACCACTGATCTGGTACAAAGGAGACAGAGCAACATGTTCCCCAAACACTTCAAAATCAATTTTCCCAAAGAAATAATCCCCTTAACTTTCAAAAGAGGTTGATCCTCTTGTTCTTATTAAGAAACATCCAATACACTCGGAATCCAGTTCAAAATGAAAATATGAATAATGTAGTCCTCTCTTGAGAGTCATAAAATGACTCAAACTGTTGGAAAACAAGACTCAAGAGGATGGTAGAAATTACTGGTATTGCCTAACTGGGGGGAAATGGGATTCAACACTGTTTTTGTTTCCAGAGGAAGGACAGAAACAGTATATTGAAGCCCTTCAGATATTACAAATAACTGATAAATAGTGAAGGTTGTTCAAAATATTGAATGAGCTCTTATGAGAGACTATTATTTCTCCCTTGGAAAGATATAATCTAAATATTTTAATCTTTAATCTTAAATTCTTTAGGCAAAGATATGCAGGTGGTATCAGTGGAATGTCAGGCTGACATTCACAGAAATATTAAAAGGCCAAGAGGATCTGGACAGGAAACAACAGTATGTGATGGTCTACTCCCAGAAGCTCTTTATCTGAATTTGCATTGCAAATATAAAATATTCATTCTCCTCTCTTTTGCTCCCTCTGAACACTTGGCAATATAGTTCTAAGATCCCCAAACCTTATGTAGACACAAATGTAAGCTTTTTCCCTACTAAATAAAGAAACAAGAAAGAAACAAAGCATAAAAAAATAATTTATAAGAAAATGACACTTTTTTTCAAAAATATACCCCAATTACAATTATCCCTGCCAAAATGCACATTTTAATAAACATCATACTTATTTCAACCAAGGTACCATTGCTCAAAACTTTTAGAAACTTCATATTGGAAATGTACTAGTATTTTAGAGAGAGGCTTTGTATTCTCTGTGAAGTTGCTGATTTTGTAATGTCTCTAATAGGTTGAGTCACTACAGGGATATAATTGTGTGGCAAAAAATAAAAATACCTGCTAAATAACTTATTCTTCATTCTTCCTAAAATAAAAGAAAATAAATATTGTGCTGAAATAGCAGTTAAAAAGTCTGGTAAGAAAAAGAAAAATGGATATATGTACAGAAAAGTAAATCAGCGCTTGTTGACAATGACAGGATACAACATGATCAAAGGGTTTAGAAAATAATAACTTGAAAACCTAAAAAAGTTCTATTTAAAATTTTTGTGGGTCACAAAATATTTTAATAAGTAACTTACTTGAATGGAGTTTGACTTTATTCTCACAAGTGAATCAAAGAAGATTTCTTGAGACTTAAAGATAAAAAACAGGGATCCAAGATGGTGGCAAAGTAGGTGACTGTTACACTCACTCACATCCACCTAGGACCAACGTGTAGTTAAAACTAAAATATAGAGCAATCGACGGCAATAACCAATGGAAGACTAGCAGAAGAGAAGAATTCACTGAAGAAGCCACATGGAGACTGGTAGGAAGGACAGAGACATGAAAAGAGCAGTCCCCACTCCCATGGGTGGTGGCTGAGAAACTGGAAGAATAGCTCAACCAAAAGGGTTCCCCCTGAGAACCCTGGGGTCTTACACAAGCCAGGCTCCCCATCCCGAAACACCAGAGCTGGGAAAAGGTGCTAACACCTGGCTGTAAAAATTGGCAGGGATTCTGTCCATCAGGGAGAGATGCCAGGGAGAGACAGAAGTCTGCTAGAGACACAGATGCTCTTTAAGGTACAACACACAAAATCATATTCACAGTCACACACCCTTGGTTCCAGCAGAGGGAGGGTGGAGTGGACTAAAGTTGGGAGAGGAGAGACTGGGGTTTGTGGCTCTGGGAAGAAAGCTGAAGGGACAGCACCAGGATGCCTTTGAGGAATCACTCTCTCACATTGTAGACACCATCTTTCTTGGTGGAGCACTCCCCTCTATTGGCACCACCCCATCCCCAGGGAAGGCAATAGCTCTACCATCTAGACTCCCTGTAGCCACACCCTGTAGAGCTTTCATCCTGCTGAGGAGTCAGCTGCCTGAACCAGGGTGTGGAGTTATGGGAAGACTCAGGTGGTGTCAGTGATTGAGCTGTGTGGCTTTGGGGTGGAGGCCATTTCCTCCCACTATCCTGTAAAACTAACTGGCACCTCCTCCTCATGGGAGATCCACTAGCTCCACTCTCTGGGATCTCGTCAGCCACACACGCCTGACTTCCGGTGGCTACGCCTTGCCGAGGTCTGGGCAGAAACCAGGACAGACTGAGTTGTGTGGCTCTAGGGATGGGCACAGCCCTCAACTTCCCCCAAGCCCAACTAGCAACTTGACCTCATGGGACAACCCCTAGTCCCATTCTCCCAACTCCTGGCAGAATTAAGGTCAGACAGAGTTGTATGGCCCTTGAATAAAGGCCATTATTCCCTTGCATGCCCAAGCAGTGCAGAACCGTCCCTTTACATGGCCAAATCTTGGTTTGAGCCTAATAAACTCTGCTGGCTCACTCTGATGACTCCCTGAGATCCTACCCCACCACAAAGGTGTGTGAGCACCCAGCAGGAGGCATTTAGACTTGGTATACCCTGAGACATTTACTGAGTGGCCTCAGACCCAGCACTGGCACTGAGTTTGAACCTATATCAATTTGATGAACTCATTCGCCCCTACCTGATGACTCACTTAGCACCTACATCATGCAATTTGAGTAGCACCACAGGCTCTTTCAGTGACTGGGCCTAACAAGAAGCCAACAGCAAAGGCAGGTAGATATGAATGTCAAGGAACCTTGGGACATTTGCTGGTCTGACCTGTGGTCAGATGCTGATAAAAGCTGACCTTGGTGTGAAGCTTAGTCCTTCCTCTGTACACCCAGGTACAGGAGAGGCAGCCACAAACTGGATAACTTTGTAGCTCCAAACAGGTTGCCAAGGGCCAGTCACAGGTAGCATCTGACATTGGCCTGCACCAAGTCTCTCCCAAGGGGCCCCAGTACAACACATCCAGTGGCCATCTTCAGACAACATCAGAGGAGGATCCGATTAACTTCACAAGCAGCACATCCAATGAGAGATCTTGGCAGGTTCCAGACCCTGCCACGGCGAATTCCACTTTGTGTGGTCAGCACCTGCACAGCAGTCCCCATACTGAGATAAGGGTCCTCACAGTCAGTCAGCCTGAATGTCAATGTCATGCACAAACAGGCCAATAGAAAGTAAGGCTCAATTACAACAGGAGGCCATTCCTGAAGCACCCAGCTCAGGTGATTAAGGAACCTGTGCCACTGGGTCCCACTGGACACCTACAACATAAGGCCATCCTACCAAGACTGGGAGTCATAGATATCTACCTAATACATAGAAACAAACACAAAGAGGCAGTCAAAATGAAGAGACCAATAAACAGTCCCCAAATGAAAGAACAGGAGAATTCTCTAAAAAAAAAAAAAAAAGTAAATAAAACGAAGGCAAGCAATTTACCAGTTATAGAGCTCAAAATCCTATATAATAAAGAGGTAATATGCAAATTAACCCTCATGCCCTCAAAAAATGGCTGCCTATAACCAGGCTGGCAGGAGGATTAGTGAGGGGGGGGCGGGGGGGGGGAACAAGCAGGCTGCATGGGACAACCAGGCTGGTAGGGGGGTTAGTGAGGGACGACCAAACAACTGAACAGCAGGCTGTGTGGGGTGACCCGGCCAGTGGTGGGGGGGGCCGTGAGGGGCGACCAGGCTGGCAGGGGGGGCAGTATGAGGCAACCAGGCCAGCAGGGGTGTGGGGGGCAGGTAGGAGAGACCAGGCCAGGGGGAGGGGGGTGGGGGTTGGGGGTGACCAGGATAGCAGGGGGGGGTAGGTTGGGGGGCAATCAAGACTGGCAGGGGGGC
>NW_005871412.1:531755-579225 GCF_000147115.1 Myotis lucifugus
GACCAGGCAGGCAGGCAGGTGAGCGATTAGGAGCCAGCAGTCCAGGATTGTGAGAGGGATGTCTGACTGCCGGTTTAGCCCAATACCCATGATCAGGCCTAAACCGGCAGTCAGACATCCCCCAAGGGGTCCCAGATTGGAGAGGGTGCATGCTGGGCTGAGGGGACCCTTTCCCCCACCACCCCATGCACCAATTTCATGCTCTGGGCCTCTAGAAATGGTTATAAGGATGTTCAAGAAACTCAGTGAGCAGTTCAACAAAGAGATAGCAAGCATAATAAAGAACACAGAACCCATAAACTTAACCAGTAAAATGAAGAATACACAAGACAGAATCAACAGTAGGTTGGATGAAGCAGAGGATCAAATCAGCAATATGGAAGACATCATAGCAGAAAACCAATCAGAGCCTCAATATGATTAAAAAATTTCATAAAATAGGATAGTTTATAAGCCTTTGAGAAAACATGAAGTGTAACAACAACCACATCATAGGGGTACCTAAAGGAGAAAAGAGAGAGCAAGGGATCAAGAAACTATTTGATAAAATAATGACTGAAAACTTTCCTAACCTGGTGGGGGAAAAAAGACTCACAATCCAAGAAGCATAGAGAGTCCCAAAGTAGATGAATCCAAAGAGGCCCACACTAAGACACATCATAATTAGACTGGCAAAAAGTAAAGACAGCCGAAACCGGTTTGGCTCGGTGGATAGAGCGTCGGCCTGCGGACTGAAAGGTCCCAGGTTCGATTCCGGTCAAGGGCATGTACCTGGGTTGCGGGCACATCCCCAGTGGGAGATGTGCAGGAGGCAGCTGATCGATGTTTCTCTCTCATCGATGTTTCTAACTCTCTATCTCTCTCCCTTCCTCTCTGTAAAAAATCAATAAAAATATATTTTAAAAAAAAAAAAAAAAAAAAAAAAGTAAAGACAAAGAGAGAATCTTAAAAGCAGCAAGAAAAAGGCAGTTAGTTACCTACAAGGAAGCAACCAAAACACTCTCCGCTAATTTCTCAACAAAAATATCTCAGGCCAGAAGGGCTTAGCAGGAAATATTAAAAGTGATGAAAAGTAAAAATGCAGAAAGAGCCTTTGATAAAATCCAGCACCTATTTATGATAAAAACTCTCAGCAAAGTGGGAATAGAGGGAACATACCTCAACATAATAAAGGCCATATATGACAAATGCACAACCAACATCATACTTAATGGGCAAAAATTAAAAATGCTTCCCTTAAGATAAAAAACAAGACAGAAACGGCTGCTTTCACTATTCTTATTCAACACAGTACTGGAAGTCCTAGCCATAGCAATCACAAAAGAAGAAGAAATAAAGGGCATCCAAATTGGAAAGGAAGAAGTAAAATTGTCATTATTTGCAGAAGACAGGATACTTTACATAGAAATCCCTACAGATTCCACCAGTAGCAGGATACAAAATAAATATCCAGAAATCAGTTGCATGTTTATACACTAATAATGAACCATCAGAAAGGGAAACTAAGAAAACAATCCCATTTATAATTGAACCAAAAATAAAATAAAGTACATAGGAATAAATTTAACCAAGGATAATGTAAAAGATCTGTACTCAGAAAATTATTAAGAAACTGAAGTAGAAAATTGAAGAGGATACAAATAAGTGGCAGTATATACCGTGTTCATGGATAGGAACAACTAACATCGTTAAAATGTGCATACTACAAAAGCAATCTATAAATTCAATAAAATTTATATTAAAATTCCAATGGCATATCTCACAGATATAGAACAGATATTCCAAAAATGTATATGGAACCAAAAAAGACCCCAAATAGCCTTAGCAATCTTGAGAAAGAACAAAGCTGGAAAAATCATGCTATCTGATGTCAAACTATACTACAAGGCCATAATAATCAAAACAGCATAGTACTGATATAAAATCATATATCAGTGGAATAGAATAGAGAGCCCAAAAATAAAACCATTCCTATATTGGCAATTAATATTTCATAAAGGAGTCAAAAATATACAATGGGATAAAGATAGTCTATTCAATATATGTGTTGGGAAAATTGGACAAATATATGCAAAAAATGAAACTAGACTACCTTCTTATACCATACACAAGAATAAACACAAAATGGCTTAAATATTTAAATATTAGATTCAAAACCATAAAAATCCTAGAAGAAAACATAGGCAGTAAAATCTCTGACATTTCTCATAGCAATACTTTTTTCTGATATATCGCCTCTGGCAAGGGAAACAAAAGAAAAAATAAGCAAATGGGAATATATCAAACTAAAACGTTTTTGCACAGCAAGTGAAACCAACAAAATGAAAAAAAAAACCTACCAATTGGGAGAACATATTTGGCAATGATACATCTGGTAAGGGGTTAATATCCAAAATTTCTAAATAACTTACACAAATCAACAAAACAAAACAAAACAAGACAAAAAAGCACAAACAAACCAATTAGAACATGGGCCAAGAACCTGAATAAACACTTCTCGAAAGAGGACATACAGATGGCCAATAAACAGGAAAAGATGCTCAATATTACTATTCATCATAGAAATGCAAATTCAAACCACAATAAGATATCACCTCACCACTGTCAGAATGACTATCATCAATAAATCAACAAACAGCAAGTGTTGTTGAGGATGTGGAGAAGAGGGAATTCTCATGCAATGTTGGCAGGAACGCAGACTGGCACAGCCACTGTGGAAAGCAGTATGGAGTTACTTCAAAAATTGAAAATGGAATTGTCTATGACCTAGTGATACCACTTCTGGGAATTAAAACAAAGAATCCTAAAGCACTAATTTGAAAGAATATATGTACCCCTATGTTCATTGTAGCATTTTTTACAATAGCTAAGATCTGGAAACAGCCCAATGCCCATCAGGAGATGAGTGGATAAAAAGCTGTGGTACAGTTACTCAATGGAATACCACTCAGCTATAAAAAAGAAGGAAATCTTACCTTTTTTGACAGTTAGGAGGGACCTGAAGAATATTATACTAAGTAAAGTAAATCAGTCAGAGAAAGGCAAGTACCATAGGATTTCACTTATATGTGGAATCTAATGAACAAAAACTAACAAACAAAATAGAAACAGATGCATAGATAGAGAACAGACTGACAGTTGTCAGAAGGGAGGGGATTAGGGTGTGAGTGTGTATGTGTGAAAGGGATGAAGAGATTAAGAAAAAAAATACTCATAGACACAGACAACTGGTGATTATCAGATGAAATAGGGTGGGGGATGGTCGAAGAGGGTAAATGAGGGATAAATGGTGATGGAAGGAGACTTGATTTGGGGTGATGATGACAATATAATATACATACGATGTACTATAGAATTGTACACCTGACACCTATATAATTTTATTAAGCAATGTCATTCCAATAAATTTATTAACATTTTAAAATTTAAAAATAATAAAAAAAACAAACAAGCAAAACAAAACAAAACTTCTGACTCTCTTTAATCATAGATTTATCTATGTTAACCAAAAATTTAGTGCAACTCAAGTAAATAATTATTCTAGAGTACATCTCACCAACTCAAGTTATCCTTTAAAGGGTTCTTATTTGTTAGAGCTTATAAACACATGCCATTTTAGTCAAGATTAAAGATCATATTTTTGGATTATTCAAGGTTAATGATGCAAAGCAGGTACTCATAGAAAAATGCCTCTGAACTAAAAAGCAAAGTCACTTTAATGATAAGAAATCATTTCTCATGCTTCCTGAGCAAATGTAGAAAAATATCTGCATTGGAAAGGTCTAGTGCAATTGTGAGAAATAAGAAACCTTGAACTTGAGCTCCATGTACCTCTGAACATGTGAACATTCTAACATTCTTCCTGATGTATTGTGCTCCAGTGTGGGCATTTGCTTTCTACAAGGGCAGAATTTATACTGGGTTATCTCTAAATAAAGATGTTTGGTTAAACATACAAACACTTGTTTTTTTCAAGACAGCTTTTTAGCAAATTATAGAGCAGCATATGGTGAGTATCAGGGTTTGATAGCTCCAGCAAACAGTCTGATGTTTATCCAATGACCCTGCACTATCACCAACTTTGCATGATGGAGACATGAAAGATGATATAGAGTGGCCACTGTAACACCATCCACTGATTTGGCATTATGTGGGTTTTCCCAATCTGTTCTGGGAAGATGTCACGTAGTGGTAAACCTTTATATCAATTGGCAGGGAAACCTGGCAACAATGAACTGGTCACATGTTGGAGAAAAATAGTTCAAAATACAATACATTAACTTGATAATCTAAGGGAGAAATATGTCGGGCTTGCAGTTGGCAGCAAACTCCCTTTACTTTCAAATGCCTCCTTTGAAAAATAGGGAACATAACCTATGTATGCTTTATAATCAGTAAACTTCTATTGGCTCATGATAATGATAGGATATGCTTCAGAAGTGAGAAATCAAAGCTGATCCACCAAAGTACTGGAAACCAGTTTCCAAGTCAGAATTCTCATTCATGTAATCTATATTATACAATAGTCTTCCTGAAAACGAAGATCACTGACAAAGGACTAAAACATTATTTGCCACAATCCCAGCATGGGTGAGAAATAGGAACTTCAGTGAGACTGATTGGACAGTATTACTAATAAATCAAAGTAGTGAATGGGTCAAAGTGAATCTACAGAGATAGTTGTAGAAATTCATAGACACCTACTTGGATATTAGGTAGTCCAAAGTCGATCACATTTTCTAACCCACAAATCTTAGGTATATCAAACTGCTATTTCCATTTACTTCCTGGCTTCAGTGTGACATAGAATATGTATTTCTGAAATTTTCAAGCTAAGTCTGAATAACCTGCTGTGAAGGAAAATATGTGTTCCTAGTGGCTCAAGTAATGCCCAACAAAACACTGACAAAAGTCCTACAGAATCTTTTTTTTAATATACATATTTTTATTGATTTCAGAGAGGAAGGGAGAGGGGGAGAGAGATAGACACATCAATGATGAGAGACAATCATTGATAGGCTGCCTCCTGCATGCCCCACACTGGGAATCGAGTCCCCAACCCAGGCATGTGTCCTGACCGGGAATTGAACCTTGACCTCCTGGTTCATAGATTAACACTCAACTACTGAGCCACACCGGTGGGGCCTACAGAATCTTGATAGTGGCTATGCATAAATCTCTTCATTCCACAGTCTGAATTGCAAAGATGTTGAATGTTCTTTTGGTATATGGGGATACCTGGCATGAGTTAACATGCTGAGCCTAAAAATGAGCGACAAAGCACGTTACCTTGCAAATGGTAACAAGCCTCAAGTCTGACTAGATCTAATAAAAGGCTGTCTTTTTTTTTTAATCCAAAGAAAGACATTTCTTTTGGTCTTATCCATTTAACTCTGAATAATTCTGAAATAAAAAGCTCATGAAACAATTAAACTCAGAGAGATGAAAAGAAAACTACCAAATATTACAAGAAAAATAATCATAGGAGACTTACTAAGTATATGTACAGGGTGCCCCAAAATTATATATACACACCTTAACAGCTGATAGCTCAATTTTGAAAATGAAATGTATTTTAATAAACACTGTCTTTATAATTACTCAAAGTGTGTGTAGACATTTGGGACACCATATATATATATATATGTTGGAGAAAAATAGTTTAAAATACAATACATTAACTTGGGGAGATATATATATATATCTCCCCTTTTCAATCCAAGCATTTATATGAGTGTCTGTCAAATCTTGCAGCTATGGAAAGACTATAATAATGTGTGAGAAGTCGAACAAAAATACTTCTCTGTAGAACTTCTATCATCAATCATCCCAAATCTCATAGCAGCTACACTGTGGAAACTACAACCAAACCACATGTTCAGTTTCTCAGTGGATGGAAGACTGCTTCAGCCATCAGGAGGCGAGCATGTTCTCATAACCATGACCATGACTGTTGCCCCACAAATGATGGAGACATTCAGGTATTTAAAAAACACAAAGAATTCATGCAACCGATATGAACCAGCAGTAACTCCTACTTCTCCCCATAGAAACTGAGTGAGATCAACACTGAAAATTAGTCATTTCCTAGGAAAAAGCAATAAAACTCTAGAACTGCTGTAGAATGGTAAAGTCATTGCCTCTGATTTGTACCAGCTGATTGTCCTATCATTCAACTCAATTCTGACACTACCTGCCGGAAGACAGCATCATATTCCGCAGCCCCATAACTCCGCCCTCCACCTCAGACACCCGTGGTTCTGAACAGCTGGCTATACATCCCAAGATCCTGAACTTGGGTTCCATTAATTTGCTGGAGCAGCTCACAGAACTCAGGAAATCTGTTTTACTTACTCGGTCACTGGTTTATCATGAAAGGATATAACTCAGAAGCAGTCAGATGGAAGAGATGCACAGGGCAAGGTTTGGGAAAGTGTGTGGAGCTTCCATTTTCCACCCTCCCCAAATCTCCATGTGTTCACCAAACTCCATCCTTTTGGGTTTTTATGGAGGCTTTAATGCATAGGCATGATGAATGAAGTCACTGGCCATTGGTGATGGATTTAACCTCCAGCCCCGCTCCTCCCCTGAAAATCAGGGGGCGGAAAGGAAAGTTCTAGCCTTTCTTTGTGGTGGCTCCTCTGGCCCAGCTCTGTTCTTAGATGGTTTCCATAAGTCTCAACATAAGACCCGTGGTGTTGGGAAGGGGCTTGGTATGAATTATAAGACACCATTTCACCGTTATGAAAGCAATTTCAGGAACGGAAGACCAGAGACCAAATTTAATAACAAAAGATGTTTCCATTGCTCTTATCACTCAGGAAATTCCTCAGATTTTAAGAGCTCTGTGCCAGAAACAGGGACGAAGACCAAATATATATCTCTAATTTTAAATCTGAATGTCACACTCTGCAATCCTGTGCAAGGCACAGCACAAAATGTGAAGAAGTCCAAAGCCTTACAGACATTATAAACCATCACAGGTCTGCAATGCGGGCTATGAAATGACGAAGCCTCACAGTCATTTGATATTGTGTCTCAACCTAAGAAATGATTCTCTTGTTTCCACAGATGGAGGTTGGGAGGAAGAAGTATGGTTATTCTAATCCTCATTATTATTTTTATTTCTAAAGGAATGTTTTTTGCTTTATTCTCCCAGCTCAGAGAACACTAATAAATGTACATTATAAATAAAATAGGCTTATAGCTTCTTTCGAATGGTTATGTGCCCGGCATCTCACTATTCACTTTTACAACACTTATTGAACCCTCACATTCTGAGCATGAGTGGCAGGTCTTGTTATCACCACTTTCCAGCAGAATGAAAGGATGTTTCCACAGTTAAATAATTTTCCTGAAAGCATCTAGCAGCTGAGCAGCAGATTTGAAATTCCAACCTGTCTGACACTAGAGCCTCAGTTTTAAGCCCAGGTTCTCAATCTCTATACTACTCTTCTTGAATTCGAATGAAAGCAATACAAAAGTGACCTCATTTGCCTCTCTTAATAAACTGCACATATGTTACCTCAATTCAAAAATTATTTGTTAAAATTCAAAGCCACTATTTGTTTTAACTATTTAGTCAAAAAGGACTGAGCTAATACAATCTGTTGTTGCTCTCTATTTAATTAAACAGACACCTGGTTTCAGGGGTTACCAATTACATCACCTAATAAGATGTATATTTGTCTAATTACAGCAATAATTTTTAAAAAGACTGAGAAAGAGAAGGAGGAAATAAAAAAGGAGGAAGGAAATGTGGATGAGAAAAGGGGAGGAAGGGAGTGCTGGGAAGGAGGGAGGAAGAGGGAAAGAGAGAACAATGAGAGAGAGAGGAGAAGGGGTAGGAAGCACACAAGGAAACAAGGAAATGCACTGTTGAATGTCAAGTTCGTGTAGATGTTAATATCCATTCGGAATCCACTCTGACTTCCCTTCTATGTGTTACTTCATCTCATAAGTCAAAACATTTCAGTCCACACACCGAGAGCATTACAAATGTGCTTCTCATGGTAGAGCTGATTAATAGACAGACTCAATATTCTTCCAAGAAACCGAATTTTTTAACTGTTGGATAAAGGTTTTAAGTGTCACTTTTCTCATTTTTATGTTAGTTACATATTTTCTAAATCACATTTCACTTCAAATAACCATTGTACTAGAAGGCTGGCAATAGAAAATACACAATTGTTACTAGTTTTGTAAATCTCAACAACTTTCATTTATAACTGGTCCTTTAGAAATGTTACTATTACATCTAGAACTGATTCCAATCTAATGCTATATAAATAAAAAGATGCTCAGTATTTTTTTCAGGAGTGGTAGCCCTGAAATCTTTACAATGTAGTATTTGTTACTAATATATAAAAGCTATATAAAAGCATGTTACATATGAACATCCAAAGCAGCAAATAAAAGTTGTTCTGTGCTGATAAATTGAAGACTGCCCAGGCAATGTCTGTGTTCTATGTCTTGATAAATTAAAAGCTTCAGCGAAATCTCCAGGTTCACTGTATTGCATTTAGGCAGAATCAAATAGTGTTCTTTTGTCAGGGACTATGTGGCCCCATATGAAGTCAAAGCAGCTTACTCTGCAGCATGTGGCCCTTGAATTAAACATATTCAAGATTAGAATAGACTGCTTCTCCCCCTCAGGAAAGTGACCTGGTAGAGACTGCTGCTGTTCCACTGGGCAGATATCACTTGGAACATACTTGTGTTTGTGTGCGTCATACCTCGGTCGTTCTGGCAGACAGCCTTCAGGATGCGATGTCCCGGGCCACATTTCCCATGATCTGGGATACAGATGCCTTCAGATACCAGCCATCGGTAACACATCGGGTCCTCGCAGGGAACAGATTCGACCAAATGCGTGCAGTGTCCTGCAGGCCCCGTGGATTCCATGAGGACATGGCGCTGTCTCATTCTAAATCCTAAAGAGAGGAGAACAAGACGTTTACAGGGTTCCAGCCCTAACCAACAAAAGAAACAAGCAGCAGCTAGTGAAGAGATGAAGCTTTCATTTGAATACCTGCAGCTCTAAAACATGAATCACTGTGATGTGTTTTCTCTTATGGGAAATGGGAATGATATGAAGATAAAAGAAGTAAATGGAAAAGAAGTAGAGCTGGAAATCTGTATTCTAAAGATTACAACCTAGAAGTTGGAGAGTTCGGACATAATAAAAAAAAATCACAAGTAGCATGTGTCCAATGGTATCAATAAATAAGTAAAAATGAATGAACACTTACAGAAATAGCCTAAACATAGGTAAATCTATATTTTCTTTCTGCTGTCTTTTTTGACAGTATTGCTACTCTGCATTAAATCAAAATATAACTACACTTTGGTATATTCCTTTGGTAGATGCCTGAGCATTCATAGCTTCATTCCCTGAGACTGAAAGGTCAGCCTGCCCTGTGAAGACTGTACCTCATTGGACCTGCACTCCCCATTCTGGCTAAACATGGGTCCCTGGGCTATTATTCAGTTAAAAAAAGAAAGTACTGTGAAACTAGGGTACAAAGTTCCACCACAATTAGGATATAAATGAACCTTACATGCTGCAAGCCTACAGAGTCACAAACTCAATCTCATAGGAGTCAAGCAGGTACAAATTGAGGAAAATGGGTAAAGTGCAAGACTACAGGGAGTGGTGGGGTCTGTGGTGCTATGGAGGATGTGCCTTGCTCTGAAATAGTTGGCTAATCTTCAGCTTCCATTGACTGTGGCCATGAGGGAATATGGACTCTCTTTTGTCATCTTCTGATTTTTGTCTGAGAATCCAGAAATCCAAGTTATATTTTGTTTTTATATGAAATCTCTCCATTTTAAATGATAGAAACTAATAGATAAATTTTAAAAACACAGTGAGCTAAAGTAAAGTGACTGAGAGCTAGATAAATCCCTTTACTCAGCATTTCATATCTGTGGTCCTCCTGAGGTTCACTTCTGAGGGCTGCACCCACCTTCCAAGGATCTCTTATTTCATGTTCCATCTGTTAAAAACGAAATTAAATCACTGCTTCAATTATTTTAATTCATCTATAATAATAAAAGTATAATATGCTAATTAGACTGGGCAGCCAAACGACCTTCCGGACGAAGCTGGGGCTGCGAGGGCCGAGCCCCTTGCACAAATTCTGTGCATCGGGCCTCTAGTTTTTAAATAAAACCAATCTTGTTGCATGGTGACTTTTAAAAATTAGTATTCATTTATGCCTTGAGGTAAGAAAAAAAATGAGTCTTTGATAGAAATATAGCAAGAAAACATTGAGTTTCCAGAAAGTGAGTTAGATGCCACATCTCCCTTTCAACAAGAGGACATGTTAGGAAGCACGAGGGGTAACAAAGCCAGGTATGTCTCTCCCATCGTTTTTCCAGGGCCATGCCTCTCATTCCGCCAACAGTAAGCAAATGAAAGGTTACAAAGCTCAAGGTGCAGGTGGCAAAAGACTGGCTGCTCTTAGCACAGCCAGGAGGCTAGAACAAACCGACTCATGGTTTTAGGCCACAAGAGGGAGCCAAGCTTCCTTAGAATATTGCAGGGCTGGGCAAGTATTATAGAGTCCTAACTGCTGGATTTGGGTTTTCTTGGTCTAGAGTTAATCCATGACCTCCCTTAAAAGAGACTCTTAGACTCTACAGATCATACGTCCCAGTCTATGTTATTAATCAGTCAAAATAAAACCCAAGGAAGGGCTCAGCTCCCTTCCTGGGCCACCTCGAGTAGAGATGCCTGAAACATACAGGGCTCTAAACTACACATAAGCAGCAAACTACACTGACCTCTGAGCTCTCACTGCCACACACTTTGGATGACCTCTGTTCCTACATGTGATGCCTATATTCCACTTACTGACATCTATGTTTGTTAATTTAGGTCTTTGAGTAGGACACGGCATGGGTCTCCATGATTTACATCGCTTGACAACCAGCTCAGAAATTGAGCAGTCTTTTCAGAGGGCCTCTGGGTGTCCTATTCCTACACCTCACTGCCGTGGAGGGGCATGTGCAGTTTTCCTCTATCAATCAAGGTGCATCCTTCCCACCATAAATCTATAGATTAGAGCTCCTCAGTCAATAAATTCTTTTGTGCTGCCCTTGTCCTGACTCTAAGTAGGATCAGATCATAGCACAAGCTCAGCATAAAACAAAAACCTTGGATTCTCTGGTTAGCACTTAACTTTAATCACACATCAGTGTGCGTGCCTGCAATAGACATCAGGCTTCCCCCGGGTGCTTCTGCTCTGAGAGACACACAACTGCCAAGTCCATGGGGGCTGGGGCCAGCCAACCGCTTACCTTCATTTACTAAATTCCATATTAATCAGGTAGCATCATCCCGTAAACATTAACTGCTGTATGTAGATCACTCTAATGGACTGTGGGAAGCCACAGGAGAAACAGAAAACATAAATCTCATCTTCACAGCGAATGCAGTCCAACAGGAGGAAGGCGCAGGCATTAATTAAGATCTACCCTACACCAAGACTGTGACAGCCACTTTACTTATATTACCCCGAATTAATAAATCATCAAAACTATTTCATCACTTACTATGCTCATTTTACATATTTAAAAACTAAGGCTGGAAGATGCTTTATTGCTTCTCTAAAGGCTCATTACTCCTGAAATGGATACGTGCGAAATTCAGCGGAGGTCTTTCTGAGTCGTTACCTCCTCACAAGAAAGGATGCAAGTCAGCTCTTGTGTAAGAGGCTCCCCAGCCCCGCTTCATGCAGTGGATCTGACAGGTACATGGATCATCTCCTCAAACTAAAGGCGTACAGCTTAGAAAGTGGAATTTTAGCCACTGGATAGCAAGATGGAGTTACAATAATCACTTCCTGACCACAGATTCAGTTCACCTTTAGTGAGGCTAATACTTGGAGGGTTTTAATTTTTCTATCAACCTAAGGATATAGTGTCTAGCCCACTAGTTTAGTGTATATTCTACTAGAGATCATTAGGAAAAGTGAATGTGGATTGGGGAGAGAAAAGAGAAGAACAACAAATAGCAGAAAGGTCAATATTTTTTAACTGAAGCCATGAACAAGTGAAAGGAGGCTTAGGTGGGCTTTTCTAGGTTTGAGGACTGTATTTCTTCATGTGCTAGTGACCCAAAGGTGTGCACGTAAGCTTCAACGAAGCTACCCATGGCCGAAGCTGTGACTCCACACTAACTCCATAGCGACAAGCTGGGAGCAAGGTCCAGCAGGAGGAGCAAAGAAGATAGTGTTTTTTCCACCTTAAACTCCCCACCTGTCCTTATCCCTGTCAGTCTTGCATATGTTGACAATTCTGAGTGAAAGAAGGTGAGCAGATTAAATCTTTCAATCCAATCCTAGTAATCAAACCACCATCCCTGCAGGGTGAGCAGTTTATAGCATCATAATTTACACCCCATTGTGAATACAGAAAAGAAGAGGAGGCATTGATAGGTGGTCGTGAGCATAAGAACCCAATTCTTAGAATGAAAAGCAGGCAAGGCCTTGCACCAGCTCCCACACACCAGACACAGAGAAAACTATCTCTTACTCTACATAGTACCTGTGACAAAGCAAAATGATCTCAGATGCTTCCCATTAAAGGTGGATTTATCTAGCAGACAATAATAGAAAATGGAAAGGATCCCCATTATTATTATGTGAGATATAAACCATGTATTTCCCTACTTTAATGTGTTATCTAAATTCATTTGTTTCAGAATATAAAAGAGTGTCTTTTCAAAGATAGTCATGGCCTCTCAGTTTCAAAATGCCATTTCCTATGGAGACTTTTAGGATTTTATATGCTGTGCCTGGGGGCAGTGAGATAGGGGTAAGGATGGAATTCCTGATGTTCTACCACATAAGCAATTATCCACTGTGACACCATATCCAGAGGCCCCATCATTTCCTCTTCAGAACAACTCCTGTGAGCAAGGTAGCCTTTCCAAAATATGTCTAAAAGGAACAAAAATATATGTCTATGTATCAAAAATAATTTTAAAAATGTGCTGCACATGTAGGTAGAGTTCATCCATCAGCAATGTTTCAGGCTATTTCTCTTTCACGTATCTCTAATTATAACTCTGGGAATGCCTCAAAAATAAAGCCACGAATGATAAAACCGGACCCGATTCAAATCCCTCTGGAAGGTGTTCTGGCTTCACTTGACAAGTACCAGCCTGCTGAGCACTGTTGTCCTTGTCCGCCTGTCACAGACCAGACGGAAGGTGCGAAGGCCGTGTACAACAGCTGCCTTCTGATGTACTCGGAATGGCTGATGGGCACAAACCTTATCCTGACTGAATGATGTCTGCCTGAGAATGACAGCCATATGAAGATCATTTCTACAGTAACTATTAGATAATAAAAAATTTCATGCTTTCTTATCTTTTTCTACTATTAAACAAAAACGTGAACAAAAGGAGCATGCTAAAGTTATAATACCGTGGCTGAGAAAAAGATCAGTGAGGAGAAAAGAGTCATTATCTCTGGCTTTCCACATTTATTTTCCTGTTGTCTTGTTTTCCCCTCAAATCCTCCATCAGATATAGATATAGATTAGATATAGATATAGACATAGACATAGACATAGACATAGACACAGATAGATGTAGATAAAGATATGGATATGGATATGAATATACATACAGATATAGAACCTAGGAAAGTATGCACAATTGAGATTTCTGCTAGTGCATTTCTTTAGGGTAGAGAATTCAAATGAGAACAATCCAGATCACATGCAAAGGTCAGCAATGCTTAATGCATTAGCCTATGCCCTCCAGCCTCCATGGAATGTTAAACCACATCTAGTTTGTGCCAGTCAGTGGCTGGCAGAGCCCACGGTACCACCACGAGACAGTCCAAGATTGAGCGCATCTCAGACCTCATGCTCACAGTCAGTAGGAATGACAAGAAGATTGCTTTCTGCTATCATAACATGCTTGGACTCCTGGAAGGCACAAAATCACTTCCCTAGAGGACAAACTCCATTCTTTATTTGTCCCAAGAGGGATTACAGGCAGGTGGCCCTGGCAGGTTTTAGCAAGACCTTAAAAATCAAAATTCTCGCTGCTCTGGGGAAGCATTTATAAAATAACAAACTCCCAGACCTGAATAATAATCATTGTACTTACACTCTCTCCTGTCTGCAATTACGTAGTGCCTAAAGCAGGTCATTTAGCCTCAGTATGGGCCCTATAAAACAGTCTAATGCTTATCCATCCCAGCCTGCCGCTAAACTCCACAGGAGGCTGTGGTGACACTCAGGTGAGAAGTTCTGCTCTCTCTACCCTCTCTTTGAAAAACGTGTTATTTAGGGCACAAAACACACATGCCTGTTACTTGGTGCTCTAACACTGTCCTTAGTACACCCTCCTTTTCTCACACACTGCAACCTATTTTCCCTCTCCCTCCAGAGGGAATGCACTAGTGCAAAGAGGCATCCCAGACCCCACCCTCATCCCCCACCTCAGCTCAATGATCAGCTCTCAAGGCTAATTGTTCCCACTGGCCAATGTGGTGCACTCGGGCAGAGGACTTCTCTGCTGACCTAGGGATAAGCCTTTGCTTGATTCAAACTTATTTAGGCTCATGGAGGACATCCTGAAGGAAGCCTAGTGTTTGAGGAACTCTCAACTGAAGAGTCAGAAATCCAGGTCCTTATTGCTGGCGTGGCCATCATGAAATCACTCTGGGGTTTCAGAGAAATGGCTTTACTTTTCTACACTTTCGTTTGGCATTTTATGAAGTGTTGTGTTCTTGCTGAGCCTAAATGCTGACGCAAATGTGGGCAGTTAATTCGTTTCCTAGGGATTCAAAAACAAATTACCACAAACTGGGTGATGTAAAGCAATAGAAACTTACTCTCTCATAGTTCTGGCAGCTAGAAATCCAAAACCAAGCTGTCAGGAGGGCCCCGCTCCCTCTGAATGCCCCAGGGAAGGACGGTCCCCGTGCCTCTCCTAGCCTTTGATGGTTTTCAGCACTCACTGCATCCCTTGGCTTGTGGAGGTATCACTGCAATGTCTGTCTCTGTCTACACATGGCCTTCTCCGTAGTCTTCTGTGTCTGTTTCTACACATGGCCTTCTCCTCTGTGCATTTCTGTCTGTCCAAATTCCCCTCTTTGTGTAAGGACATCTGTCCTTGGATTAGAAACTACCCTAATCACATATGACCTCATTTTAACTTGACTGCATCTGCAAAACCCTATTTCCAGATACGATCACATCCACAGGTACCAGGGGTTCACACTGGACATAGCACTTTGAAGGACAAAAGTCAACCCACAGTAGGTGATGTCTAATGAATAATGGGCCAGCGTAGATTGGCAGGAGTTGACATCTATGTTAGGGTCATAGGGGCCAATGAGGAAACACTTTGGCAGATGGAGGGAGGGGTCAGAATGTTGTGAGTGTCCCAACTGAGTTCCATGGGCCAGTTCTGAGTTACGTAGGAAAGGAAGACTGAAATAAAAGTTAAAAGAGCAGTTTTTCAAAGTTTTTTTGTGAAAATTTAGACTGAAGTGACAAAAATTACAGCATAGAATTAGGGGAAAAACACACACAAAAATTGTCTGAATTTCTGTAGAGACTCTATGGCCCAAAACAAAGGGCATAAAAACATTTATTACACCTGACCATAGCATTGCCTCTACCTTCCTGCTGTAGCATCAGCACCCCATGTTCCCTGGAGGGGGTTGCTTCCCTCCTACTTTCAGTCTGTGAGGCTTGGATGGAGCTGGCCCTTTGGTGGACCTGGCCTCTAATCAGAGCGACAGGGTCAGGAAAGAGCACCTGACACAGATTAGCTAATGGGAGTCAGCTCCAGGACTCTGCCTGGAACTATGAGGAAAGACATTTCTTTCTATTTTACTTACTGTCTAAAAAGGAAATTTTCTTCAATTTTTTGTTGTTGAGAATTTTAAGATCTACTCTCAGCGACTTTTAAATACACAATATAGTATTTATTGTTACCTGTAGTCACAATGCTAAGCATTAGATCCTCAGAATGCAGTCGTTTTATAACTGGAAGTTTGTGTCCTTTGACCAACATCTCCTATTTCCCCACCCCCAGCTATTATTCTACTCTCAGTTTCTATGAACTCAGGTGTGTTTTCTAAAAGACTCCATATATGAGTGTGATCAAACAGTATTTGTCTTTCTCTATCTGACATTTTACTGTGCATAATGCTCTCGACATTCATCCATGTTATCATAAATGGCAGGATTACCTTCTTTTTATGGCTAAATAAGATCCCTTTGTGGGTGAATGTGTATATATGTATTTATATGTATGTATATAGATTTACATTATATTTTATTTAATCATTCGTCTGTCAACAGACATTTATGTTGTTTCTATGTCTTGACTATTATGAATAATACTGCAATGAATATGGGGGAGGACAGAGGGAGAGTATTTCTTAAAAGTTCTTACCACAGACACACACATACACACACACACACACACACACACACACACACACACAAGGTAACAATGTGAAATGATGTATGTGTTAACCAACCTTATTGTGGTAATCATTTGGCAATACATATGCACATTAAACAATTATGTTGTATACCTTAAAATTACACAATGTTATATGTCAATTAAATCTCAATAACACTGAAAAAATTGACCATTAAAGATATATTAAGATTCCATCCTTTTTAAGATACTATGTTGGTTTTATTACAAGGCTTTGGAAAAAATTTCCACACAAAATGTACTTATAGATTTTATAATACAATTAGATCTAGAAGTATAAAATATATATATTATATATATATATAATATATTATATATATATAATATATAATATATATATATTATATATTATTGATTTCAGAGAGGAAAGGAGAATGAAAGAGATAGAAACATCAGTGATAAGAGAGAATCACTGATTGGCTGACTCCTGCACGCCCCTCACTGGGATCAAGCATGTGCCCTTGACCGGAATCTAACCCAGGATCCTTCAGTCCATAAGCTGACTCTCTATCTACTGAGCCAAACCAGCTAGGGCTAAAAACTATTTTTTTCTAAATATTTAAGAATCAAGGAAACAAAAAAATTTAGCCTCACTCTCCAATTTGCAATTTGTAGACCATGTTGATGCCATCTTATATCTGAAAGTTTAAATGGAATTGAGAGACTTTCACAGTTTGCCCTACTGAAGTCATAAGTAGAGTTTTATGTTACTTGAACATAGATTATTAGGATACTAGAGGCCCAGTGCACAAAAATTTGTGCACTGGCATGGGGGGGTAATCCCTCAGCCCCACTTGTGTCCTCTCACAGTCTGGGACCCCTCGGGAGATAACGACCTGCTGGCTTAGGCCTGCTCCCGGGTGGCAGAGGGCAGGCCCAATCCCTAGATGCCTGCCCCGCAGCCCCTGGTCGGGCTCAGAGCAGGGCCGATTGGGGTGTTGGGGTGCCGCCCCCTGTCATGCACAGAGCAGGGCGGATCAGGAGGTTGTGATGCCACCCTCAGTCACACTCAGGGTAGGGCCGATTGGGGGGTTGGGGCGCCGCCCCCTGTCACACTCAAGGCAGGGTCAATGGGGAGGTTGTGGCACCACCCCCTGTCACACACAGAGCAGGGCCAATCAGGGGGTTGGGGCGCTGCCCCCTGTCATGCACAGAGCAGGGCCCATCAGGGGGGTTGGGGCTCCGTACCCTGTCACACACAGAGCAGGGCCAATCGGGGGTTGGGGAGCTCGCCCCTGTCACCCACAGAGCAGGGCTGATCAGGGGGTTGAGGCACTCCCCCCTGTCACACTCAGGGCAGGGCCAATGGGGAGGTTGCGGCTCCACCCAGTCACACACAGAGCAGGGCCCATGGCGGGGTTGGGGCACCGCACCCTGTCACAAACAGAGCAGGGCGGATAGGGAGGTTGTGGCCCCGCCCCCTGTCACACACAGAGCCGCAGGGCGATCAGGGGGTTTGGGTGCTGCCCCCTGTCACACTGCTCCAGGGGCCAGGAGGCCTCGCAGCTCTGCTGATCCCGGTGCTAGGAGGCCTCGCTGCTCCGCTGATCCTGGTTCTGGGAGGCCTTGCGGCTCCGCTGATCCCAGGTTTGGAAGGCCTTGGGGCTCCGCTGATCCCAGTGCTGGGAGGCATATTACCCTTTTACTATATAGTATAGAGGCCTGGCGCACAGGTGGGGGCCAGTTGGTTTGCCCTGAAGGGTGTCCCGGATCAGGGTGGAGTTCCCGCTTAGGTGCCTGGCCAGCCTGAATGAGGGGATGATGGCTGTTTGCCACTGGTCACACCCCCTTCAGGGTGGGGGTCCCCACTGGGGTGCCTGGCCAGTCTGGGTGAGGGGATGATGGCTGTTTGCAGCTGGTCACACCCCCTTCAGGGTGGGGTTCCCCACTGGGGTGCCTGGCCAGTCTGGATGAGGGGCTGAAGGCCGTTTTCAGACTGGCGGGTGACTGAAGCTCCCAACCTCTCCTTTTTTACTTTTTTTTTTAATTCTGAGATTTATTTACCTTCTATGCCTGTCACTGGAGCTGAGAGCCGGATTTAACTCTGAGGCTCTGCACCAGCTCTGAGACCTCGGCTGCTGAAAGCAGGTTTCTGGGCTTTGTTTACCTTCTGTATTTGAAACTTTGTTGCAACTCCAGCTCTGACATCCCAGCTGACTGAAAGCAGATTTCTGGGTTTCTGTTTAGCTTCTATATTTGCAACAATGTTTCTTAGAGAGCAGCTCACAGCCCAGCAGCGGCAGGCGGGGAACATTGGCTTCCTCCGTCACTGGAGCAAGCAAGCCTCCTGTTCGCTTCAGGGGCCTGGCTGCCGGCCGCCATCTTGGTTGGCAGTTTATTTGCATATCCTGCTGATTAGCCAATGGGAAGGGTAGCGAAGTTATGGTTAATTACCATGTTTCTCTATTATTAGATAGGAAGATAGAGTTGCCTAATTTTAAATCAAATGTCAATTGAAGAAACGAATGTTTGAAGGTTATGTTGCCTTCAAATAAACAGAAAACAAGTAATTTATCACTTACATGATTTAGAACTACACCAAAACTAATTTTTTAACGAATTCTAAGAATTAGATGTTTCAAATCAGAATGCTTTAAATAGTTATGACAATTTGTTGATGTCCTGTTATTCTAAGATGAATAATCACTAAAATGTGTATGTTAACTAAAAGTAAATATGCCGATAGCAAGGACACACAATAAAAGTTTAGCAGTTTAAAAAAATTAAGACTTTTCTTTATCCCATGGAGAGGGCCTGCCTTAAACTGAACCTAATACAGAGAAAGGTAGTACCAAAATACAAAGAGAAAGAAGATTTTAAGGGCAAAGAGAAAAGAATAGAAGAGTATAGAAACAGAAGATCATAAAGATAAAGAGAAAGAATGAGGAGAACTGAGATATAAAACCTTAGGGATACTTTTGGACACAGCCCTAAATTCCCTTTTATTTTTTTCTAGAGACCCAGCACGCAATTGAAATCATGCAAGGAGGCGCCCCTCCTCCCACCGTTTGAGGAGGCACCCCATGGGCCGCTGTGGGAGTCAGGCCGGACCTGCACTGTGGGTGGCCAGGACCCGTGCCTGACTTGCACAGCGCCGGCTGCCGTGGGAGTCAGGCCTGATTGGTGCCGTGGGCAGCCGGGACCGCACCTGACTTCCACCCCAAGCCTCCCCAACCCCCTGCCTGTGTCTGTCCTGGGCTGCCGGAGCCACCGTGCCAGCTCAGGAAGGCCCCACTGTGTCTGTCTCTATCTCCACTCTGGGCTTCACCTGTGCACACAACCTCCCCCTGTCTGGTCATGATTCGTTATGGTGTCCCAGCCTAATTTGCATATTACCTTTTTTATATATGTACTAGGGGCCTGGTGCATGAAATTCTTGCACGAGGGGGGCGGGTCCCTCAGCCCAGCCTGCCCCCTCTCACAAACTGGGAGCCCTCAGGGGATGTCCTACTGACGGCTTAGGCCCGCTCCCTGCTCCCCTTGGGGAGAGAGTCTAAGCCGCAGTCTGGCCTCCCTTTGTGGGAGGTGACCGGGCTGATCAGGGGAAGGCACTAGCCCCATCACCCCGCTTCTGCAGCCACTGCCAGGCACCGCAGCCACCAAGGTGTTTTCATCAACACGGACTTCAGTCCCTTCACCATGAAAAAATGACAACTTTCTTTAGGAATTTTCAAGCTGTGTCTTTCATAGGATATGACATTTCTTTCTTTATTATTTTTTTTATCCTCACCTGAGGATATGTTTCCATTGATTTTTAGAAAATGTGGAAGAGAAAGGGAAAGACAGAGAGAAACATCAAAGTGAGAGGAACACTGGCCTGGGTAGGGGACCCCCAGCCCCCTCTGATCGTCTGCTCCACCCCTCATCCCCCTGCCTCCCCTATCACCTGCCTGGCCAACAGGCCTGGACACTTCAGCGGCGGGGCTGAGGGGACTGAGCGCCGCCATCTTGCGGCTATGGGCATGGCCATCTTTGTGACAGAGTGGCGGAGTGATGACTAATTTGCATATTACTCTTTTATTAGCTAGGCTAGATTATATGTGCTAATAAATTCCCTCCTGTGGCTTCAGTCACTTTAAATTATGTTTCTGACACCTATAAGCAAAAGTGTCCAGGGGCCCAAGTCCTCTGATCGAGCTCCTCCCTCCCCCAGAAAAGTGTCCCAAATAAAGTAAGCCCCACTTGGATTGGTGTAGGTTCTACAACTTGAAAAACAAAGGAAGGCAAGACTCAATACAGCAAAGTCCCACCAGCATGGCCACAATCATTTTCTAAATAGTGACCTTCAAACAGAGTGGCACAGGTAGGACATGAGAGAGCTGGCTCTAATAACATACAAGTCACCCTGGGAAAGCTCATATGCAATTCCAAGAGAATTATATGGTCCAACTATGCATATGTGGACCTCAGACCACGGATTGTGGGTCTTAGTATTCATGAGAAATTATTTGTCTCCATAAGCTGGCAAGGTTTGGGGATACTCTGGTTACATATAGAATAAGGAAGTAGCACCAGCCTCCACCACTCTAGGTTCCATTGAAATCCAGATTTCTATTGTTTGATAACAAAATTAAAGTTAGATTCTTCTCCTTGACTTGCACTGGATATTCACCTGCCTCTTTTGCCTTAGAACAAGAGTCAGAATAAAGGAAAGCCTGGGGACATGGTGAGTGAGCCTGGCTGGGCACATAATGTGCATCTGTGCATTGCGGGAATGCTGAAATGTGGGTTTTCAAACAAACCTGAGTTTCGGCTGAGAGCACCAGTTTGAAAACATCAAACGCTTGCCCACATATTCTTTCTTTGCATGTGGACACTGGAATTAGTGCCTAGGAAATGTGACCTCACTTCTGGGCTGTCCTTGGATAGCATTTGTCTTAATAAAGGGAATATTTCCTTTTAGCCCTGCCATGTAATGGGACATAATATCAATGCAATCGGAAGAGCCAGTGAAAGAGAAGTCAAGATGTTCACAGCAAACAAAAGAGAGCAAGACTACCAAGAACTAAAATTAAACAAGGACATAAAGTTTGAAGATGTCACTTTAAGGCTGAGCACAACTGAAAGTATCAACGTGCATAAATGCCCTTCATGAAAATATGAAAAATAACATCCAATTCAGCATGTGGAAATCTGAAAACAGATATGTAAAAACAATTTTCCCCGATGTGTCTACAGAAATCATGTCTAATTTCCTCAGTATCCCGTTACACATATAAAACATCAAGTTGTATGATTTTTTGAGTAATAGTCACTTCACTAGCTATGAGCCTAATCTGAAGATCAATCAAGGTCAGGGTTTCTGTTCCATAGACATATCCTGAATGCTGTCAGAGCTGAGCTGGTTATCTAAATTTTACAAACAAATATTGTCTTATGCGGGCTTAATTGGCCACTGAGCCTCCAGAGTAAACGTGTGTGCACCGGAAGTCACTGAAGCACACACACAGACAGCCACTCACCTTTTCTCCCCTGGAGATCGTGGCAGTTTTCATGGACACACAGGCCCCAGGCTGACCAGGAGGACACCACACAGTCTGTAGAGCAAGGAACGCTGCAGAGCTGAGAGGCTGCAGGGGCAGGCCCCACGCATAGTGATTTGTCCACAGGTCTAAAGACTAAAGGACAGAAAAAGAAAAAATAATGCACCACGTCACATCCTCTGGTTATCCCTAGAATCGCTCCCGTCTTTGCGTGCTTGCCTTGCCCCATATCAGCTTCATGGTTAGAAGGGTAAACGCAAACAAAATGTAAAACACTCTAATATGCACAGCTCAGCTGCACAGTATTAGCATTTGCGGTAAGAAAAAACAACAACAACAAAAAAAAGGGTATTCAACAAGGGCATGCACTTGAGTTTCCTGCCTCACAGAGTATTCCCTGGGAGTCAAGAGAAGACCAAGAATATAGATACAATACCTAGAGTTATGATTTTAAAAAGTTAAATGGCTTTGTGAAGCTTCAAGATGAGTCCATCTCAAAGATATAAATGACTGGGTTGCTGTGAAAAAAATCAAAATTGAACTCCTGAGGTGGGGTGTTTAGCATAACCAATCTACTGCTGTTACTCCCCTGGGGTGGAGCTCTCCAAGACAGTAGAAAAATGGTTCTTAAAATAGGAAAAATAATCAGGATCAGAATTAGCCCTGAAAGTCAGTTTCATTAGTGAGGCTACCCAGAGGCACAGGAGTGTCTAAGGAGCGACAGGGACTGAAAACTAGGAGCCTGTGAGCTCTTCCTGTGTGGCCCTGCGCCCAGAGAATGCCCAGAACGGGTCCCCATCCTGGCACCATGAAAACACACAGAGGAAAGAGAAGATGCAATATTGATCCCTGTGAAGTTTGAAACATAAAAGTACCTAGGACAGCAATACCTAAAATGCACGAAAAAGAACACCAATGCATAACCACACTTCACAGAAGGGCCCCAGGCTAAGGTGGTTTTGGAGCATTTCAGAGTTTGTGAGCAAATGACTTAAGTTCAGAAGGTTTTATCTTATGGACGGGCTTACACTATTGTCTAAATATTTCCTTTGTTATTTCCATCCAGCTAAGCAGATTAGAATCGCTTCAAAGACAGAGACTGGCATCAGGGGATTGGGTGGTGACTCACGCCATCTACTTTGTCTCCTCACACTACATGCAATGTGAATTAAATTGGATAAAGTTGGCACTAAATCACTGCTCTGACCAGCAGAACTTTGAGCACAATCCAAAACAATAACAAAATAAAAATTTAAAAAATACTGTCATGAAGAAGTCCCATGAGGAAAAAAAGGGTTTCTAATGAACAATGGGACAGCCTGGGGTGATTATGCGGGTGAATGAGAAAAGTAAAAGGTTGCAAAGAAAAATAATAATATTTTGTTTGAAATTAATTCTTCTACAGCTTACCAAAAGGATTTGACCTGACTTAAATAAATGGCAGGGCAAAGCAAGATTAGAAATATAAATGTCAAGGGCACAAGCCAGTGGAGGAGACAGGTAAAAGAAGAGAACAGCCCTAGCCGGTTTGGCTCAGTGGATAGAGTGTTGGCCTGTGGACTGAGGGGTCCCAGGTTCGATTCTGGTCAGGGGCACATGCCCAGGTTGCAGGCACTATCCCCAGTGGAGGCAGTTGATCAATGATTCATTCTCAATTCATTCTCATCATTGATGTTTCTCTCTCTCTCTCTCACTCTCTCTCTCTCTCTCCCTCCCTCCCTCCTTCTCCTTTCCTCTCTGAAATCAATAAAAATATATTAAAAATAAAGAAGAGAGAACAGGTGTGGGTGGAAAGCAAAAGGGAAGGTGACGAGAGTTGATGATGAAACAGAGACAGTGCTGGTGATGATAACAGTGGGAAGGGAGGTTGGTGTGACCAGGACTGAAGATGAACATCTGACACTGATGGATTGTGGGTAAAAAAGAACCAGCGAGATGTGTGTGTGTTGGGGGTGGCGGGGGGGGGGGGCGGATTTCTTTCCTAGGAGGGAGCAATGGCTGACACACAGGACAGCCATTCACTGAGTAAGTATGCATTCATTCTAACCACTGAGCACCCACGCTCAATCAGGCTCAATCAGGCGCTCTTGAATGGTGTCTGCTTTCAAAGAGCTCTAAGTCAAGAAGCCTAAGGCAAGTAGCTTATTAACAAACTTGATAGAAAGAGGTGTTTCAGAGCATCAGGTAAGTAGAAAGCATCAGGTAAGTAGAAAACCCGTATCCAGAGGTCCTAAGGCAGGCCCAGGTTTGTTACAATGTGTTCTCACAAACTCAACTTTAGTTCTAAAAACAAAACCTCGATAATGAAGGACAAGGAATCAGGGTGTGCAAACTGATTAATCTTCTTAGTTAAAAAGACATTTCTAGTGCATGACAGGCACCAGTTATAAATGTATCAATCACGTTAAGCTGCATAACTGCTTTGAGATATATATTATTATTAGTCCTAGTTTAAAAATGAGGAAATTACGACAGAAATATTTACTCTCTTTCCCACATTTCCAGTTGGTGAGCAGAAGAGCTGGGATTTGGACCCAGGGGTCTGTCTCTTAACCACGGCACCAAGTAGCCTCTTCATTGATTATTCAACCTACATTGTTGAGTGCCTCCCATGTGTTAACACGGTGTCAGGTGCTCAAACCAGAATAGTTAGTGAAACAGCTAAGGCCCCTGCCCGCATGGAGCCCGAATTTCAGTGTGGGTGGACACTAACCATACATGAGTCCATGGGCTCCAACAAGACTGGAAAGCTGTTACAGTTACTCCTTTTTCCTTTGCCATGGCTGTCTCCCTGCAACACCAGCCAGACAGACTTAAGTGTCTGATGATCAGTGCTGAGAAGGTACCCCAAACCACTCAGCAACAAGACCCAGAAGACACTTGCTGCTATAACCTCTGTGCCTGAGTTGAAATTAGTCAATCTGCCAGTGCAGCGATCAAGCACACAGTAGGCCTGCATTACATCTCCTCGGGAGCTCTAGATTGTCTGTGTCAGCAAGGCTCCAGGTTGGCAGTGCAATTGGAAAGAGACTGGGGAACTCGTTTTAAAACTGTTTGTTTTTACAGATATTAAGCTTCTGTGGCTTATTTTTGGGGGACTGTTGAGTATTATTGGGAGGTGTGGGGTTAAGTTCCCTCAGGCCTCCTTTGATAAATACATGGGGCTAATGGTACTACTAAGATTTGAAAGTAGGAGAGAGGGACATGGTTCGCTCGAGAAGAACAAGGCGGGACTTCCCCGGGGACTATTAAGTGGCATAATGGGAGGCACAGGGGTGGGATTGAGGCCATTTGTCAGAGCACTTCCGCCTCTGCAGCACCTGCAGCTTTGACAGACAGGGGATCTTTATCCATATCAATAAATTCTTCCAGTCTCAGGCGACATGTCTCAGACGCTTCATTTAAGCACTGAATCAATGTGCTTGGGTCAACCTCTCTCTCTCAAACCCCCTGGGCTACATTTGTTCTACAAATAAATCAAGACGAAGTCACAAAGCACTTACCAGCTTCAGACCACTTAGGTAGTCATCTTCCCAAGAAAAGTGAACACAGGATATTTCTACACCTATTGACTGTTAGCGCTAGAAGGGAGTTTTTGAGCTAATTTAGTTTAATTCGCCAATTTTACTGAAAATTGAGCTCCAAAGACATCAGGTGCTTCCAAAGACCTTCACTCAGCAAATCGAGAGCAAAGCAAGCCTAAGTCTTATCCCAGGTGGTTGATTCTCCTTTCCTGGAATGATGGCATCAGGCAGCACATATGAGGTCATTTATACCAAGAACATTTGCTTAGGAGTCACAGTGACCATAATTGGAGCAGCCAGTGCCAAAATATTTCTAAGATATCTCCCAGGAATGCTGCAGGCTCCACTTAACCCTTAAAGCAAAATCCAAACTCTTCTCCTCCTTCACTGGTACTTCTCCATACCTCCTCCCAGATGTCCCTCACTAAGTAGGAGGTAGTAGCTAGGAAGACCAACATTTGCTCCACTTCAAATGCCCATTTACCTGTTTAATTGGAAGCTATTCATGTTGTAACAAAATTATTTTGGGAGTGGCTGAGTGGGGGCCATGACCTGGACCACCTGGAATTGGATGGGATAAGCATTTTACTTTTGATGGGGCCTCATTTCTTCTTGGCCAAACTCCAGCCATGATGTCTGCAGGAAAAACTGCTGCTTTCTGCTTACCTGCACTCCTTGCTCTGGAGCTATGGACTGAAATGACTTTATTCTACTTACTAACTCTTTTTCCCCAGTGTGTCTATTCAGTACATGGCTGTGCTTGTCCCTTGTCCCACTTTCTCAGCTGCCTTTTAGACCCTGTCACCTTGAGGCCTTCTGTCATTCCTGTGTTAACCAACTGCCTGATTAGATAAGCAGTTACCCAAGGTCTCACAGGCCACCTAGCCTTTGTAGGCAGCAATGTCAGCTCATACAGAGCCCTCTGGTAGCCACAAAGTGTTAAAGAGCCCAAATAACATGTAACTAGGATATATTGGCATCACGACATAGTGGCAGCTTTCTAAATGCTAGGGAATATGGCACAGTATTATAAGCAATTGTACATATGCAATATTCATTAATATTTTAGTACCTAACCTGGAATTTTTTATTTGCAATTATTACATTGACCTGCCTTACAAGAAATGTGAAAGTCTGCTACTAATGATTGCAAAGTTTCCTTAAATAATGAATTACTCCACGAACAGCATGTTCATGGCAATTAACAAGGGGGAAATATTCTGGTAGATGATATGTTGAATGTTTAAAAAAATTATTTTAAATTCTAGAAATGTACAAAGTTCATGATTTTCCTTAATCACAAGGTAATTTCAGATGAGCATACTAATTCAATCAAAAATGAATTGTAATTAAGAAGAAAAATGCCTGTTGTGATCATTAGCATGTGACTGCCATTGTAAAGAAAAATTAGTTCCTTCACATTTTGTTCTTTGAAACTCTATCAAGCTCTAATTCAAACTAATGTGAATTAATACAGAAATAAGTTGGCAAGGATTCAGTAAGAATATATTACCTCCCCACCCCTGCTGATGGCCATTTTGTAAGATCTAAACTTCAATGTCTTTTAACTCCTCAAAAATAAATCAAAATGAAATTGCATAATAATACTTAATGATATTAATAACCTAACATCTCTCTCTAGTTTATTTTAAAATTAGTTATATTTGCTTAAAGTGAAAAGAGTTATTATAGAAGTTGATGGGATTTTCTCATTTTTTAAAATATATCTGATATTGAATAAAAATGTTTCAGTCTTTCAAAATTCAGAAAGTATTTGAGGTCATTTCATCATAGCATATTGGAGTTCACCTTTTCCTCTGGACAGAAAAAAGTATTTTGAAGATAGTAAAGGAATTAGTCACAAAACAGTGCGTTTGTCCTAGTATTTTCAGGGAGATGAAAAGAAAATAAAGGCCATGCTACTTCCTGAGAACACTTAAACCTGGATTATCTGTCTGCTTTCTATGAGGGGTACAAAGTACTCCTACAAACAACATATTCCATCTCTGGTTGATTTTTACACAACAGATTTGATTTCCAGAATGACATCAACCTGCACAAATACGTTAGACAAAGAAGTTCTCTTCACTTCCACTTTCCAAACCAAATGCAGGCACTATAAACCCCAAAGGGAATCCCCATCAAAAGTCAGGACCCCCACATTCCACAGGCTCTCCCAGAAATAACCATAATAGAAACAGCAATTGCTAAGATTTAATCCAAAACTAATGAAAGAGCTCACTTATGCAAAAATGCTGCTTTCTAAATGATTTTTGAGAAACAATATTGCCTCTGACATATTCATTTAGTGAGTATACTGACTTGGCAGAAATTCAATCCACGTCGCTGCTAAAATAAATAGGGCTCTTCTGCAGACTGAAGGAGTCAAGCGGTTGAAGGGGAAGATAAATAATATTACAATTTTAACCAGAAAGCTGTTTTCCTTCAAGAAGCTTCATGTGTTATTTCAACTGCCTTTTGCCACTGGGATTTGCAAAATAATGTATCATTCTTTCAGCTTAGTGGATAGAATAAAAACAAAATCTGTCTTCTAGCACTTATAGTCAGCTTAAAGAATGAAAGCACAACTCATCCTATTACATGTAATAAAGTTTAATTTTAGCCATATTGTAACTCTCTTGGCAAAGTACTATGCAATGTAATTTGGCAGGAGGATGGGTGTGTATGTACAGCAAATTTAATATCTAAAAATAATTCCTGCAATTAGAAATGATTATGTGAAATTTGGCCACATGTTAAAAAGCTTTCCAAATTTCATTCACTTTACATAGCCACTTGCTAAATGTTTATCAACAAGTGATTTTCTCAATGCTACAGATTAACAACACTATAAACAAAGATAAAAATCAATATTCAGAATTAAAATGAAGACAAAATAAATGAAGTATGTATACAATTTTAGTAAGTAATCAGAAACAAATCCAACAATTGCATCATTCAGGGAGAAACATAGTAGCGTCCATTCTAAATATATATATTTTATCATCAGATATTCTCTGTTCCAACTTTGAGAATTTTTTTCTGATTGTTCATCAGACTTCTAGCTAAAAGCTGATACGGCGGTCCAGAGAGGATGGAAAAAGCAAGAACTGACCTAAATGGCATCTTTTACAGCTTATAGAGTTAGAAATACCATCAATGATGAGAGAGAATGGAAAGGAGATAAGTGAAAGATGAGGAAGTGGTGAGGCAAAGAGAAAAAGTGAAAAGGCAGAGAGGCAAGTGAGAGAAAGAGTTATCTCCAGAGATGTCAGCAACAGGATATGCAATGCCAGAAGTGCACCCTTAAAAGGGTTTTAGTGCAAGAGTCCTCTTCATACTCAGCACTCTGCAAACAATGACAAGAGCTAATTGAGAGAATGATTGCAAAAGACTATTTCACTTATTAATGTAACTAGGGGCCTGGTGCACGAAATTCCTGCACTGGGAGGTGGGGTCCCTCAGCCCAGCCTACCCCCTCTTACATACTGGAAGCCCTCAGGGGATGTCCTACTGACGGCTTAGGCCTGCTCCCTGCTCCCCTTGGGGAGCGGGCCTAAGCCGCAGTCTGGCCTCCCTTTGTGGGAGGCGACCGGGCTGACCAGGGGAAGACACCATCCCCATCACCCCGCTGCTGCAGCCACTGCCAGTCACCACAACCACCAAGGTGTTTTCATCAACACGGACTCCAGTCCCTTCACCATGAAAAAATGACAACTTTCTTTAGGCATTTTCAAGATGTGTCTTTCATAGGATATGACATATCTTTCTTTCTTTTTTTATCCTCACCTGAGGATATGTTTCCATTGATTTTTAGAGAATGTGGAAGAGAAAGGGAAAGACAGAGAGAAACATCAAAGTGAGAGGAATACTTTGATTCGTTGCCTCCTGCATGAGCCCTGACTTGGGCCCCGGCCAGGGAGGAGCCTGCAACCTAGGTACATGCCCTTGGTCAGAATTGAACCCAGACCCTGCGGTTGGCAGGCCGAGGCATTATCCACTGAGCCAAACCAGCTAGGGCAGGATATGACATTTCTTATCCCTCCAGCAGCGGACCTTCGTTTTTTTCTCCAGGAGTGTGGTGGAAAAACCCTAGGTCACCTTCTTGGATTCTTATTACCCAAGTTACTAAGAATATTACAAGTGGCATACAGGGAGCTTAGCCAATGAGTGGTCAGAAAAGGTGTTTCCTCTGTAGTTCACACCGATCCCCGGCTCAGCCCCTGCCCAGGCCTAAAGCCTCGGGGCCTGGGCAGGGGACCCCCAGCTCTCTCCGATAGCCGGCTCTGCCCCTGCTCCCTCTGATCATCGGCTCCACCCCTGCTCCCTCCAATCACCGGCTCCTCCCCTGCCTAGGCCTAACACCTCTGGCCGAGGCCTTAGGCCTGGGCAGGGGACCCCTTGGCTCTGATCACAGGCTCAGGCCTTGCCCAGGAGCCCCCTGGCTCAGGTCCTTCCTAGGCTGCTCAGGGCCCACACGTGGACTCCCTTGGAGTGATCTGGGTGCCCAATGATGTTCCCGGGACCCAGGATGCTGGGGGCCTATGTATGCAAATTAACTGCAATCTTTGTTGGGTTAATTTGCATACTTCCTGATTGGCTGGTGAGTGTAGCAGAGGGACGGTCAATTTATATGTTTGTCTATTATTAGGTAAGATGGTGAATGCCTATTGGCAGCCCACTTGGTTCTAGGCACTGTGCTAAGCACTTAAATGCAATTTCTCATTTATTCATCACAATCACTCCAAGGTAAGCACAATTATTGTTCCCATTTTATAGATGAAATAAGTAAAGATAAATTATTTGCTTAAAACAACAAAGTTAATAAGTGATAAACACTGAACTAGGGACTTTAAAAGCCCAGACCCTTTAATACTACACTATAGTATGATGTTATCTTTGTAATAAATTATGATAGAAAAATCTGTTGTAAGAGTAATAATTTATCGGGAAAATAAATAAGTGAACATTGAGTCCACTTCCAAAATTTTCTTCAAGGGAGATCAAATATACCAAAAAAAAAAGGGTGGGGGGGGTAGGGGAGTGTTGTTAAAGGAGAATGAGGAGCTGGGTTGGTATTTTTTATGTGATTCCGAAAGGTATTTATGATTATTACTGAAAGTGTAAGGGAGTAGATAAAATTATATTATAATGACTACTTTCATCTTAAGTTTAGTTTAGGGCCACTCCTGAGGTATTACAATGAGTTCCCAATAAGCACCCCTCCCCCCTTTTAATATTTTCTTAGAGTAAATGATGACCAAAGAAACCATTCCGGCAGCTTTGAAACTGGGGAAGGACAACAAGTATGTGCAAAGCTCAGCCTGCACTGGTACACACAGTCTCACCAGCACAATTCTGTCTCCTTGTCAACCCTCTCCAATCCATCAACTGAGTAAGGACAGCCTAACAGTACAATGTTCCTAGATCCACTGGACAAGAACTGGAAAGAAGAAAGACGTTTGAAAAACACAAAAACAAACAAACAAACAAATAACATGATAAGGATGCTGCAGAGAAGGAAAAGGGAACAGGAAGACCTGGTAAGAAAGGTCAGAAGGAGGTGACAGAAAGCGGAGCCTGGACTCTCAGACTTCAGGACTGGGCACAAGATGCCCCATTAGTCCATCTGAACAAAGCAAGTCAGACCTCCAACTGTGTTGACTTAGAAGATGGTCTCTCAACCTGGGAATAACTGAACAAGAAGTTTTAAGAATGGTAACAAGAATGGGAAATCCATATTCTCTAAGGTGACATAGTCCTCTAAGAACAACATTGCTAAAACCGGAGCTTAAAGCTCTTTCTAAAGGAACAAAAACCAACTAGGAAAATGTGTACTTCTTAATCCCTTTCACCTTTCCACCATCTCCCCAAGCACTTCCCATCTGACAACCACCAATTTGTTCTCTGTATCCTAAGTTTGTTTCTGTTTTCTCTGTTCATTTACTTTGTTTTTTTAGATTCCACATTTAAGTGAAATCATATGATATTTGTCTTTGACTTATTTCACAAAGTATAATACCCTCTAAGTTAAAATAGTCCTGGGGGTGTGAAGTACAGTATAGGGAATGTAGTCAATAATACTGTAATAACTATATACGGTGTCAGATGGGTACTAGATTTATCAGGATGATCACTTCATAAGGTATATAAATGTCTAATCAATATATTTTATACCCCAAATAAATACATCATCAAATTTTAACTGCAACTGAAAAATAAATTAAAACATTTTTTTTTATTTTATAGGGTCCAGAAAGAACTATTTGCCCCTAAAATAAATATGCACATTCTGTTTTTACAGGAGAGAAAAACGCAGGCCTCGCTGTACTGCACATCCTTGTTAGCCTATGCTGCTTAAAATTTGCAACTTGTTTTAGACTGAACAAGTAAATTCAGCTTCAAAGGAAGGCTCATGGGATTCACTAGGCCCCTAAGTAGTGATAAGGACAAGAAATACGATAGTAATTTTTTTAAAATGCAGAATAGTTCTTTCTATTATATAAGGGACCACATTATGAATTTTTAGACGTAAAACGAAAATTACAAACTGACACTTCTGCATTGCAAAACTGAATCAAAGCTCCTTTTTCCCAGGCCCAATTGGATACATCAGTCATACACTATATATCTCTTCACTGTGTCAAGGCAAATATTAAAAATTAGTAGCTTCCAACCTGGATACAACAGTGGGGTCCCACATATACCCAAGCATTGTTCAGAATTGGGAAAGAGGTAGCAGAGAGTACAGTATGGATTTATATCTTCAAAAATCTTTATTTTTAACAGGTTGGGGACTAAATCTTATGAATAATTTATGGAGTATGATTTTGAAAACCCAATTGGCAAAATACTATCATTAAAAAACCATCAAACCGAGAGCCTCCCACTACCTGTGTGAATTGGACAAATCTCTTAGCAATTGAGCTTCTGTATAATAAATAAACTACCCAGTGTTTCTCACTTTTGTTACATTATCTTCTCCCTAAGGAGCCTTTGCAAACATTTTTCCGTAATTGTCCCTCTCTTTCCTATGACATTTTCACTCCACACATACCTGAAGAACCAATTTTGGATGCCATGGGGTCAGTATCACCCCCATTGGGAATGCAAGGAATAGCACACGGGTGAGCTTAAATTGTGTTCCATTCAATCAATTTACAAATATATCCTGATTTCATTAGCAAAACAACTCTCTGAGGTAAGTACTGCTAATATCTCTAGTATCCAATAAGGGGAAGTTTTAAAAATCTATCCAAGCTTCTATAATTAATAAGTGGCTGAGGCAAGACCTGAACTCAGGCAGCATGAGTTTGCTTTTCCCTCTTCATCACCATGTTAGACTTCCAGGCTTGAGCTCTGAAATTCTTAGACTGCATTTCCATGGCTGTCGGCTGAAACCTATGCTTTTAATTTGGCTACTGTGTTTCTTAATACCTGTGTTTGCATGAAACTGGAATCTATCTGCTATTTTTTCATTACAATAAGCAGGAGATAATGCATTAACCAATAAGATATGCTATTTTCTGGTAGAATTCTGATGCATATAAAGAGTACAGATGATTTGCCCAGCCAGAGTGGCTCAGTGATTGAGCATTAACCCATGCACCAAGAGGTCACTGGTTTGATTCCTGGTCAAGGCACATACCTGAGTTGCAGACTCATTCCCCACTAGGGGGCGTGCAGAAGGCAGCAGATCTATGCTTCTTTCTCATCTATGTTTCTCTCTCTTTCGCATTTCCTTCCTCTCTCTAAAATCAGTAAAAACATATTTTAAAAAGGAATATGAATTATTTAAAATAGCTGATAAGCTGTAAAAATTTTATGAATTTGTCTTTTGCTTAAATAGCAGTCACGTTATTAAAAAGCCATCTTGAGAAGTTGTATAACCTAATATTTTACAATTATATACATCAGAGGAAAATAGGTTATAATACCAAGAGGACAATGACAAATATTTTAAAAGATTGCAGTTATTTTCTAGGAATTCATAATTTGAGAGAAAAAGCATAAAATAATAGGATAGCAACAATTATTTAATTTTAAAATGCACTTATATGATTTTCTATTAAAAGCAACGTGATGTATTTATAGGTTATTAAATGCAAATAAACACTAATTCTGAAAATGTTATTACCTATTTTCAAAAGGGTAGATGAATCAAATTTCTAAAGTAAAACTAGAGTAGTAAACCATAAATAGATTCAGTTTCAATAATTGTGTTATTTTTGTAAAACATTTATACTTTCTTAGCTGAGGTGATTTAACAAATATTGTTTTGTTCAACCCAATGAAACTCAAAGATAGGGCATGTTCATCATAACAATTATTGGGGGGGGGGGCCCTGAATGAGTAAGTAGTTATGTTTGTTTAGATAATTTTCAGACCTCTGGCAGCTTAAGATCTTTAAAATAGAGAACTCAGCACAAAAGTCAGGGAGCCTTCACGGATTCCCTGTGCAGGTTACAGATCATGATGAAGCACCTCATGTGAGAACCAGTGTTCCCTTTCCTGAACCATCTTGTCCCAACCTGGCCCAACAGGATCCAAACAGGACCCAGCCCTATCACCACAGTATAGAAAATGACAGATTTCTTATTCTGAGAACAGAGATAGGGTCATATCTTGCAGTCCACCAGGTAATAACCAGTCTATCTTCTCTACTTAACATGAATAATTAATTCAATATTTATAGTTATTTTCTTACAATGATCAAAAACAGGTATACATTGCTACATTTTTAGAAAAAAAAAGAAACTTCTCAATCCTATTCTGAGTTAAGACATGTTTCTTAGGCGGTTTTCTGTCTCAAGGGAAACCAGACAGATCCCAAGGCAAGTGGGGCCTACGTGGAATATCCTTTCCCTCAGAGATCAGAGATATGCTCCCTCATGGAGCCTTGGAATGGGAGAGAGCTCAATGGTCTCTTCTACAATATTCTGCTTCTACAACTGAGAAAACCAAGGCCTAAAGTGGTTATATGGCTTGCCCCAAATCAGCATATGGTTAGTTTAAACATCCACCTGGAATTCCCTGACCTCACACCGACTTCACTCACTTATGCCAACTCTAGTTGGAAAGGAAAAATATGCTTGATTAATCCTATCATATCTAAACACATCTACACTACTCATTCATTGAGGATGTATTTTATTCTGCAGATGACGATATTCTTCTCCATGAAATAGACATTTCCTTCTCCTCAATTAAGTTGCAAAAACCCTGTTGTTAGGACAGCATCATATACTTCTACCAGAGAGTCCATATAAGCATGTTTGAGCTAGTGAAGTGCCTATTGCCAAGGAAAAAAGACCAGGATTTTTTTTCAAATAAGCACTTTCAAAGAAATGTATACCAAGGTGAACAGCTGTACAGATATTTAAATAAAAACATAAATGGAGTTAAATGCTCACTGCTGTACAACTTCCCCAGAAACAGGCACTCGTATCTGTCCTGCTCATCACTGTAACTCCCATCCCTCTGATATTGACCAGTGGATAGTCAGCATTCAGCAAATTTTTAATAACTATGTAAATAAATTAATATGGTTATAGGAGTTTCAATTCTGGCCCAGATATTAAATGGAAAGGGAATTGGGTAGCAAATATTTGATGAATATTTGAGAGTATGAAGATAATTAAAGAATGCTGATATACAGGTTCTACATAGGGTTGTACAAGTTGAGCCTGCAAAAAAGTCACCTTGCCAAGCCGGGGGGGGGGGGGGATGGGGGGGCAAGCAGTGCTGAAATCTGACCAGGTTCTGCTAGCCAAACTCCATCCTCCAGTAGCTTCCTCTAACCAAACTCCATCCTCCAGTTGATGCTCAAAAGGATATCTCTTTCTAACACTCCCCCTCCCAGCAGGTGACTTTGTATAAGTCACACAATTATGCAGTTTATGCTGCCTACGGCCCTGCTTACATACCATCTGAAAGAATGAGAAGTACCTACAGAGTCAGGTCCATTTAAAAGTGTCCCTTGAAGTTGAAGGTACCCTTATAGTCATAAAAGATGTTGACTGTTTAATAATTGAAAACTTTGAAAAAATAGGGACTTCACCAGAGATCTTTCTTTAAAAAAACTAAGAAATACATATTTTTAAAAGTAAAAAAAAAAATTCAGGTGTCTGATCAAGAAAAGAAACATGATCCCACACCAATAAAAACAGCAGATGGAAGAACTAATAGGTAACAGATTCTTCGGGTCTGAGATCAGCCAGTAGAGTTTATTAGAAATAAGTGAGACACAGAATGAGAAATGGCTAGTGGAACTAAGAGCCAGGTTAATAGAGGCATGCATTAAAGGTCAGAATGTTAAATGTCTTTGTTAATGATTCCAAAGTCCAAAAATTTAAATAGAGGTAATGTGACGGGGTGCGAATTAGGCCACTTACCTTTGCTCACCTCTTAGCAATAAGCAGTGCAGTTTTAAAGGGAAATAATATATTCTTCACAGAAGGAAATATTCTGGAAGCAGAAAGTACCCACTTAACACAAATCACTGTCAAATAAGACATGCTAACTGAGCTGCAATTGCCATATAATAGAACCACTAAATCTCCCTTCCTACCCACTGCACTGACTGCTTCCTCAAGGGAAAGCAGATCATTAACTCCCAGCCCCTTTTCTAGGCACCATTACAAAGTCCTAGAGAAGACTTCACAAATCCCATGTTTTGACAACCCTATAATTTGATCAGAGGAATTAGATTCACACATAAAAATAAGGGACCGTTATTAATTAGGACAAGTATTAATTAGGTTTCCATGTGTCTAGTACCAATTGTACATGAGATAGGTAACTCCAGAAGAAAATCAGGGTCTGGTGAATGATTCTATATAAAATAAATTCTTACAAAATTAAATTGTATTTATAGTAAATTGCATTATAAAATAAATGTGCAAAAATTCCAAATGACAATCATTCAAAAATATTCCTGTTACTACTATGTCCATGGTACTGGAAATTTCACCCAGCAAGCACATTAAACATTAAAATAATTGAAAACATAAAAGAGCAAGGTATTTTTTTATAAAGATGCAAAAATGGATCAACATTGGGATATCTACTAATATAACTTACTGTATGAATAGATAGAGGGAGAAAATGCAATAACTCTTCTCAATAAGTACATATATAGAGATATGATATATTTTATAATATGATGTAATTTCTAAGTACTATTTATCTATAACTTCCACAGTTAACAATAATCAGACATTCAATGTCCAAAACAAATAAAGAAACAAACAACAAAATCATTTAGAAGTAAAAATTTTTAAATATTTAGGTCAGAAATAAGGCAGGAGTATCAGCTAACACGTTATGACCTTCCCATTAAGCTAAATTTTCTAACCAATGCAATGAATTTTAAAAAGACATAAAAGTTATAAATTTTACATAAGAAGAGAAAAACATTATTTATATATGATTATTGCTTAATTAATTTAAGAATCTCAAGTAAAAATGTTAAGAATTTATAAGAATATTTAACAAAGTTCTAACTGTTGTCATTAATTTCTGAGTATTATTTATGCTTACTTTGTATTGTTACCTAATATATTTTATAACATTTCTTTCTTCAGTTAAAAAATGTTATCGGTGTATCATTTATTAAAGTATGGAGTGTCATATGTAAAAACTACTATATGTAGGAAGCTTTGGGTAACAGTTTAAACAAACTATCTATGTCTTGATCCATATTAAAACCTGAGTTCAGTGTACCTACTACCCAAGTACTTAGCAGAGAAGAGTGATAATAAACAGCAGGACACATAAGTCTGAGCCTGTAAGGGTGAGCACTGAGGTGGGGCATTGGGAGTAGCCTGCCCCAGGGAAGGAGTATTTTATCACTGATAGTGCTAAGAAATGCAGGTTCCTGGTGATACCTTTTTTTTTTTTTCACTTTGTATTTCGAAGTGATAATAGAGTCACAGGAATATTTTTTTAAAAAATGTGAGGGCCCTGTATACTTTTCACCAAGTTTCCTCCATAGTAACTTCTTGCATTCTAGAGTTCAAAACCAGGAAGTGGACATTGGTAATATCTACATAGCTTATTCAAATTTCATTAGGTTTTTTTTTTTTAATATATTTTATTGATTTTTTTACAGAGAGGAAGGGAGAGAGATAGAGAGTTAGAAACATCGATGAGAGAGAAACATCGATCAGCTGCCTCCTGCACATCTCCTACTGGGGATGTGCCCGCAACCCAGGTACATGCCCTTGACCAGAATCGAACGGGACCCTTCAGTCCGCAGGCCGACGCTCTATCCACTGAGCCAAACCGGTTTCGGCAAATTTCATTAGCTTTACACGCATTCATTTATCTGTGTGTGTGTGTGTATGTGTGTGTGTGTGTGTGTGTGTGTCTAATGAATTTTTTCACCTGCACATATTTTCATGACCAGAATTGCAATCAAGATACAGAACCATTGCATCCACACAGGCTCTCTCATGCTATCCGTTCATAACTACACCTGCCCCTTGCATCACTAACTAACCTGGTAACCACTAATCTATTCACTCTGTATTTTTTTCTGACTGGTCTTATTATAGATTGTACATTCTCTACAGACAACCCACCTTTATTGCCTGACACCAGCTAGCCTCTTGAATTGCTCTGCCCTTGGTTCCCCATTGGATTGTGATAATGCTCAGAGAAAGCAGGCATCTCATCTCACTGGACTAAATCCCAAATGCTTGCACTGGCCAGCTCACCTTTGCTTCATCTGGCCTGGTCCAGACTACCCCTGGGACTCAGCTATTCCTGCCTCCCCTGCCCAGCGTCCTCTGTGTGAGCACCTCTTTGCATCAAGCACACTGCTCCCTAGGCCTTCACACTTTTTTCTTCTGCTTGGAACACTCCTTTACCAGAGAGCTACAGTCACACTCTCTTCCTTAAGTTCCTGTTCAAAAATCACCTCTTGAGAAAGAATTTTTCTGATTCCCCTATTTAAAGCAATATACTGTCTTACTTATGTCTTCATTATTATCTGTCTTTAATTAATTTATTAAAAAATTGTACCTTTTTATTTAAAAACTAGTGGCCCCGTGCACTAATTTTAGGGTGGGGTATCCCTCAGCCCAGCCTGCACTCTCTCCAATCTGAGGACACCTCAGGGGATGCCTGACTGCCAGTTTAGGCCTGATCCTAAACCAGCAGTCGGACATCCCTCTCACGATCTGGGACCACTGATTCCTAACCACCCGCCTGCCTGCCTGCCTGATTGCCCCTAACCACTCTGTCTGCCTGCCTGATCACCCCTAACCACTCTGCCTGCTTGCCTGATCACCCCTAACCACTCTGCCTGCCTGCTTGATCACCCCTAACCACCTCTGCCTTGGCCCCCGCTGCCACGGCTTCGTCCGGAAGGACGTTCGGAATGACATCTGGAAGGTCATTTGGTTGTCTGCTCTAATCAGCATATTACACTTTTATTATTATAGATAGTATTATAAAATTAAAATACGTGTGCGATTGGTGCCAGCAAGAGCTTTATATATATCGCACATGGGCGAGTCAATGTTTATTTTTAAATTGCCAGTGTGTCATATGTACCGGCCAGTTGGTCAATTGGATGGTCACTTGGATGGTCAGTTGGACGGTTGATGTGGTTCACGTTGAATGTCAACAAAAACAACCAAATTCCCAATCAACAATGACAGATCAAAATACATGCATGCGATTGGCTTTATATGTATCACACATGCGTGAGTCAAAGTTTATTTTGAAATTGCCAGTGCACATCATATGTGCTGGCTGGTCAGACGGTAAGACGCACATACAGTTGGTCACTTAGCTATATATATATACACCTATATGTGTATAGTATATATATATACACACACATGTATATATAGTCATAGAAAAATCAAATGACAAAAAACAAGTTGTTCAAAATTGTGTCTGATATAATTATATTGTATTAAGGAAAAATATGTATCTGAATGCATATTTATATATTCCTGTGTTTAAGTGTGTTTTGTGTATACACAAAATCAGAAATATTTATGCCAATATACTTATAATAACTATTCCTGAGATTCTTGAGGCAAGCTTGAAGGAGAAAATTTTTTTAACTTTTTGCACTACATATTATCTATGAAAATTTTTATAATAACACATTTCTTTTTAAAAATATTTTTATTGATTTCAGAGAGGAAGGGAGAGGGAGTGGAGAGAGAGAAAACATCAATGATGAGAGAGAATCACTGATTGGCTGCCTCCTGCACACCCCCTACTGAGGATGGAGCCCACAACCCAGGAATGTGTCCTTGCCCAGAATCGAACCTGGGACCCTTCAGTCTGCAGGCTGATGCTCTATCCACTGAGCCAAACTGGCTAGGGCCACATTTCTTTTATAAAGACTGATTAGGAAAGTTAAAAATTAAATGGAATGTTGTTTCATTAAACTAGTTCAGATTAGAGCATCCTTCACATGTAATGCCATATGGTATTTGACACAATGTGTTAGCCTTTTACGTAGAATACTTTCTTTTAAACACAATTCTTAAGCCAAAGGACTAAACTGCTAATAGCAGAATTTCAGCAAGAATATTTCTATTATGGAGGGCTTCCTAGAGCATTTCACAATGAATCATGACGGCAAATGCAATATTTTCATCAATCAAAGGGCAGTTGGGTGGTATCTCTAATTCTCCTTATATTCAGTGCCCAAAATTATGGCCCATTGACTGGCAAACTACTCAAGGCCTTGGAGTGCAGTGTTTAGCGTTCCATAACTGGCACTCAAATAACTACAGATAGAGAGAAAACTCTCCTCTTTTTTCTGAGCTGTAACCTTCGTAACAACAGGTGCCTACCATGGCAGGGCCTCCTGCTGGCCCCCCACTGCAGCACTGGTCAGTGAGTGGACTCACATCTGTATAACACAGGCTCTACACTACAGCCAAATTGCCTCATACATGTGCTCCTTTAGATCCAGAAGAGCAGATCCTCCCCTTACTCACTCAGTCTTTGTAAGATAAAAAATGTCATCTGAAGAATTTCTCAGGTGTTCTGCTAGGAGAATGGGGACGACTAAGTCTAACCTAGTTAACATTACTTGAAAATCTGTGCACATACCCCACTGACCCTCAGTCAGCAGCAACATGTCTATACAATAGGGACTGCATATTAACACAGCATGCAACCCGCAATGAATAATTACAGGGTGTACTTCAAGCTGACATGAATGGAAAGAATAAAAGACCAATATAAAGCTGAAAAATGGAATAAATGGAAGACAGAATGTTGAAGGACAGGATAGAAAAAAACAATAGGGGAAGCAATACACAGGAGTAAATACTTGGGGACGGTCTTAAGTAATAAAATGCTACCTCTGTATGGAATGATCTAGGAATATAACAGAAGGAGTTAAATACGATATTGTAAATAATACCATGATTTTCTGGACTAGGGCATTCAACTAGGGATGGAGAACCTTTCTGCTGCCAAGGGCCACGTGGATATTTATAACATCATTCAAAGGCCATACGAAATTATCAACTTAAAAGTTAGCCTGCTATATTTGGTTAAACAATTAATCAACTCACCTCTAATGCCTTGGCAGGGCCAGACTAAATGATTTTATGGGCCGTATATGGCCCATGGGCCATACATTCTTCACCCCAGAACTAGAGTATGGCACATAAGAACCTTAAAAGTAACCCTCAATTGGAATATTAAAAGGAGGTAAGAAAATAATTCAAATTTGTAAAACTTTCAAAATATAGATTCACATGCATTTTTACATTAAATGTCACAGCTATGGTCATCTGCTTGGAAATCAATGAATCTAAATACATGTTAGGTATCTCAGGGGAGTCACGCAAAAAATATGGAGGAAGAGAAGTAACCTTTGAGAGAAAAGCCAAGCTCAACTGCTGGAGAACATGGGCATTATTATTCTATACTGAAAATCCATCACAACCTTTCCCCAATGGGCAAAAGATACCAGCTTTATAAAAGAAGGTATACTATGAGCGAATGAAAAAAGATTCCACATCATTAGACACCAGGGAAATGCCAATTAAAACCACAATGAGATATCACAGTTCACCCAGCAAAACATTCAAAAGTAAAAAAGCTTTAAAAAACAGAGTGTTGGTAAAGAGATAAAGCAACCAGAACCTCATAGTTAGACACAGCCAGCAGGTATGTAAAATGGTACAATCTATTTGAAGAAAAAAAAAAAGGAGGTCTGTTTTTTTAAAATAAAACTATACCCACCTGATTACCCAGAATTCTACCCCTAGATATTTACCCAAGAGAAATGAAAGCATTTGTTCACAAAATCCTTGTAAAGATTTACCATGGTAGTTTTATGAAGAGTAGTGAAAAACAATCCTGACGTCATCAACAGAAGGATGGATAAACAAATTGTGTTATAGTCACAAAGTGGAATATTACTCTGCAATAAAAGATAACATGGATGCAGTTCAAAAATGTTACTCTCAGTGAAAGACAACACAGGAAAGTACCTGGCATCTGATTCCATTTATATAAAATTTTAGAAGAGTACAATCTAACCAAGGGTTACAGATATCAGATGAATGGTTCTTCTGGTGGGACCTGGGGTTGACAGTGGAATGGGGCTGACTGGGAAGGCTCGCAGGGAACTTTCTGGAGTAATAGAAAAGCTTGGGTCTGGTTTTGCCTTGATCAAAACATACACTTATCATCGGAACATTTCATTATATGTAAATTAAACCTCAATTAAAAATCACAGAGGTATGCTAAGGTAAAATGAGAATTTCAGCTGTGCAAATACTTCATGAATATCTCATTCAACCAAAAGCAGAGCATCTGGAAAATTCTATTGACAGTGCATTCCTAGTTGAAATTATAAAGGCAGTTGGGAAAGGAGCTGCTACACCAGGACAAAGTCTGATAAATGAAAAGTTATCTTTGGTATCCTGGACATGAGAACACTGGCAGAAAGCAATTGAGTGGGATTAACTGAGATTCTGTCCCCTACAGCCCTATTTAGTGGTAATAAGGACACTATTTTTCTAGCCCTCACACTTTTGATTTCTAAATGTAATATAGTTAACATGAAAATAATTGAATTGTTCTTGTTTGTAAAAAGAAGAAAGGTGTGTGTTTAAAGAAGAAACGGAAATGAAAAAGCCAGCAGAGAATAAGAATTTAGAGGATGATATTGAGGAAGAACAGTGAGTCTAATGGCCCAATGAGGAATGTTCTTAAGTAGTTTGATATAGAATTTGTCTCTTCATTTTTTTCCCTTTCTTAAATTTCCAGGAAAACAGCTGTTTCTTGTTAAATCGTTGTTTCATTGGAGCTCTTGTTTCAGATTATATTCAGAGACAGGGTCTTGTTCTAAGGTGGAGATGAGTCAAGACCGGGGACCACTATGGATGGCTCTGATCATCCCAGACATCCAGTCAAGTTCCTTTAGAGTTTGTGAAAGACACACATGGTTGATTTAGCCATGCTCCCTGACTTCAGAAATGCCAGCTCCAAAAAGGTCAGAGAAAATCCATGGGTTAAGTCTTTAAGGAGGAATTCATTTTAAGGTGTAAGTTCTCCTGAAAGGAATTATGACCCACAAAATGCAAGAACCCCAAAGAAGATTCAATAGAATAAAGTTCTGAGGTGGGGTGTCTTATGGGGCTGCACAGGGATCTCTGGATGAGCACATGTTTTAGACTTGCACACATTTAGAAAGAAGGAAACTGCAAGAGCAGTGACTTCAGTGTGGCATTAGAATAATGTTGCCAAAACTAATGCTTGAAATAAACTGGGCCTGTAAAACTGCTAAGGGGAACCAACCACACAGGGGAAGGGGCACTTTAAACATTTTATGGTAAGCAAATTAAGTGAAATGACAGGATGACTTTTCATCTCAGGCAAATAGGAGAATAAGATAAAAGAGTAAAAATGGCAATGGTAGTTTAAGAGGTAACATTTACTGAATATTTTCTAAGTGCTTACTATGTTATATGATGCTTACTACAGCCTGGTGAGGCCAGTGCTGTTATTAGTCTTAGTATAGGCTCAGAAGAACCTGGGGTTCCTAGAGGGTATGAGAGTCGGTCTAGGTCACACAGCTGTCAGGGAATAGGCCAGCCTGCCCCCTTAGGCACCATGCAGTAATTCACCTCCTTTCTAATGCTCATCTTTACTATTATTATGCAAAACCCTGTCTACATATTAGTATCAAAACAACTGGATGATAAGGGGATCAAAAGGCTCAAGTAAGTGGCATTTGGAGATCATGTCCCTTTTAAAAATAAAACTAGCTGCCTGTTCCAGGTAAATTACAATCCAGAATAGATGAGGAAATATTAAATGAAAAAATTTCAGAAATTTTCTCTGTTCCCTGAGAATGGGGTTTGAGGATTCTCCCAGAATGCTCATTTACCTCCTGATGCAGGTCCCATCATCCTCTGGACCAATGGTCTAGCTGACCCAGGACCTCCAATACAGGGCCTGCCACTACAAGTGTATGAAGCAGATCCTCCTTGCTTCCCCACAAACCGTATTTCCCATAGCCACTGACAATAGGAGGCTACTGTTATTAAGCTAAAGCAGTTAATCAACTGTACCCAAAGCTTAAGGATTCCAGAAGTAAACTACATCCACCCTATAAAAGTTTTTTGAAGCTCGGCATTAGCGTTCAGAGGCCACACCCCTCCACAGGGAATCATTTTGCCTGCCTTTCCTCCCTAAGGCCAGGCCCTGCTGCTCCTATGCCAAGAGGACTTGCTTTCCTCAGGGGGCTCTGCCCTGGAGGGGTAGCTAAGAACATGCGCTCCAGAGTCACACTCTCCAGATTAGAATCCTGGATCTGCCATTGTGACTTTAGATCAGTTACTGCCAGCTCAAAACCTTTGCTTTCTTCATGTGTGTAATGGGGATAATAATGCTGCTTAAGGTATGGGGATGTAAGGATCGTATGAGATGATTCATTTAGAGCATTTATATGACACATCTGAGAGCAGTACCACACACAAAGTAGACATCAACAAAGATTAGTTCTCTGTGTTATTTCCAGGCTCTGAGAGATCCGGATATGAAGATCTAGAGCTGTACTATCCAATGTGGTAGCCAGGAGCCACCGGCCACATAGAGCTACTGAGCACGTGAAATGTGGCTTACCCAATAGGAGATGTGCTGAAAGTGTAAAATACATACAAATTTTAAGCAGTACAAAATAATTTAAAATCTGTTCATGATTTTCATACTGATTGCATGTTGATATAATAATGTTGTGGATATGTTGTGTTAAATAAAATACTTTTAAAATTAATTTCACCTATTTCTTTTTATCTTTTTTCTTTTTGCACTCTAAAGGTGGTAACTAGCCCTAGCCGGTTTGCCTCAGTGGATAGAGCGTCGGACTGCAGACCAAAGGGTCCCGGATTCTATTCTGGTCAAGGGCACATGCCCAGGTTGTGGGCTCAATCCCCAATAGGGGGCATGCAGGAGGCAGCCAACCCATGATTCTCTCTCATCATGGATGTTTCTATCTCTCTCTCTCTCCCTCTCCTTTCCTCTCTGAAATCAATAAAAAAAAATTAATAAAAAAATAAAGGTGGCAACTAAGAAATTTAAAATCACCTACATGCCCTGCAGATTTCTACTGGACAGCACTGTTCAAAGTATGGCCCACGCATCTCCTGGTAACAGTAGAAATGCTGGATCCCCACTCCACCCAGATCTCTTAATCACAATCTGCATTTTAAAAAGATTCTCGGTAATTTGCATGCTCATTAAAACCTAAGAAGCACTATTGTGGAGAAAAAAAAACATTTAGCTCTCATGTTGTCAGCATAGCAGAGAGAGGACTCCCTTTTACTTTATTAGATCTAGAATTTGAAGTCAGACTCCAAATAACTAGGAGACCCATTAAAATCTCTACCACCTTCACTTACCCATGCAAGGAACTATATTGTCCCTTCAGGCTGTTTTAAAATAGATTGTTTAGGGCCTCACTTCATGAGGAATTCGGGACATGGAAGTATAGAGAGAAAACAAACCAATTTTGGATAGTTGTTCCAAAAGGGAAAAATAATAGATTTGATGGTATATTCAGTGTGATAAAAGTCCCAGGCAAAAATTCAAAGGCTTGCTTTTAATAGACAGTAACCACAAAAGGAAGTCTTATTTCATTACGAAATTATTAGAATTCATTAAGCATCCTTAATGATGAAAGAGTATGAAAATATGACCCAGGAGTAAAAATTCAAGACTGGGGGTGTTTGGTGTAGGGAGAAAAATGCAGACAGTATAGCGTGGCTGTTTTTAAATTTTTGAAGGGTTTTATATGAAAAATAGATTAATTTTATGTAGCACCCAAGTGCAGAACTGGGAGACATGGATGAAAATTAACAAGAAGCAATTCAATATAAGAGAAGTCTTTGTAATAACTGGAACTTTGTAGAGGAATGAATTAGTTATCACTAGCGTGCAATCCGAAACTACACTCGGGGACACTTCAAAGGGAAATCGCTGTGTCTGAGAATGATTTGCATCAATCCACTCCCTTTCAAATTGCAGACATAATGATTCCACTATCTCAGCTACTAAAGATTCAGGAGTGGTCACAGCACCGCTAAGGATACACTTCTAGCCTAACCTTCATCTGCATAAAGAAGAGCATAGCAGGGTTAGCTCTGGGCCAAGAGACAGCCACTTAATACTGGCAGATAATAAACGTATTGCTCGTATCTTATATGAACACACTAATCAAGCTTCCTTGTCTTACCAACAGAGAAGGCCTATTCCATCACTCCCCAATTAAAAAAGAAACATCCCCAACGACAAACATGTACATGGCTTCTTTAAAAAAAAAGGAGGTGCGGATGCTAGGAATTAAGTAGACTAAAATGAAGGCACAGTTCAACCCTTTCTTCAAATGGGGCGGGTAGGACTGTCTACAGGTAAATCATGTTAAGGAATTAGCAAGCCATCGGTGTCTCTTCAGGGACTGTCCCATCCAGGTCCTTTAAATCAACCTCACCTGCCTATCTCCAAAATTAACTATGGGCCCTACCCATCAGCCAGTTCCACCCTCAGCCCTCGGTCTCTCCTTCCCCTGCTTTCCAGGACAACCCCCTCCAGGGTGGCTCCTTACTTGAGTTCTGAAGGACCTCCTGTTTCTCTTGGCTTTGACAATGCTTTGGATAAACATCAAAACTCTCAGACATATTCTGGTATTTGTCCTCTAACACCAAATATCAACTGTACTTGAATAAACATGTCCTTCACTTCATATGCTTACCCCAAATGTGGATCCATTTGGAAATAATAAAGAGGTACTCAGAAATAGACCTATTTCATAAGTTGGGATCCTTCATTCTATGATATAAATGGGCAAAATGCAGGTTAAAAAAATGCTTGTAGTTGTAAATGGTATAAGAAACGGCTGCATAAAGTTGAGTTTATATGCATTATATGGTGTCCAATATAGAAATGGAAAAGAAAATAATGTTTCTCTAAAAAGCCTTCTATCTAACATAAAAAGAATAATAAAATACATTGACCTTTGACAATGGGGTCTAAATTATAACATATAGGATTTTCTGCTCTACTAAGGATAAAAGAGAAATCAGGTAAAAGTCATAATAAATTGAACTTCAGAATTCCAAGGAGAAAATGAGTAGACTCATACTTAGTATACAGTCACCATGTCTTTTAAGCTTTAAGTCCCATTTTAGGCCATTTAGAAACTGAGTAAAAAATAATAATTTTGTCTTTATAACAGGTTACAGATTTTCAAGGATTTTTGACACAGTGTTATCACAGTAGAAGTTTTCTGCAGGGTCATAAAGAGAAGCCATGTGGCTTATATACGACACAAGAATAAAGCAGAAAAGAGATATCTGTAAAATCATAACTAAGAAAGGAATAGTGTTAGCAACTCATTAAAAGCTTTGATGCTGCTCTGGCATGGATTGCTCAGTTAGTTGGAGCATCAAAAAGTCAGCGGGTCGATTCCCTGATCATTGATG
>NW_005871412.1:579584-580377 GCF_000147115.1 Myotis lucifugus
CTAGAGCTGTACTATCAATGTGGTAGCCAGGAGCACGGCCACATAGAGCTACTGAGCACGTGAAATGTGGCTTACCCAATAGGAGATGTGCTGAAAGTGTAAAATACATACACATTATAAACAGTAAAAAATAATTTAAAATCTTTTCATGATTTTTATACTGATTGCATGTTGATATAATGATGTTGTGGATATGCTGTGTTAAATAAAATACTTTTAAAATTAATTTCACCTATTTCTTTTTACCTTTATTTTCTTTTGCACTCTAAAGGTGGCAACTAGCCCTAGCCGGTTTGCCTCAGTGGATAGAGCGTCGGACTGCAGACCAAAGGGTCCCGGATTCTATTCTGGTCAAGGGCACATGCCCAGGTTGTGGGCTCAATCCCCAATAGGGGGCATGCAGGAGGCAGCCAACCCATGATTCTCTCTCATCATGGATGTTTCTATCTCTCTCTCTCTCCCTCTCCTTTCCTCTCTGAAATCAATAAAAAAAAATTAATAAAAAAATAAAGGTGGCAACTAAGAAATTTAAAATCACCTACATGCCCTGCAGATTTCTACTGGACAGCACTGTTCAAAGTATGGCCCACGCATCTCCTGGTAACAGTAGAAATGCTGGATCCCCACTCCACCCAGATCTCTTAATCACAATCTGCATTTTAAAAAGATTCTCGGTAATTTGCATGCTCATTAAAACCTAAGAAGCACTATTGTGGAGAAAAAAAAACATTTAGCTCTCATGTTGTCAGCATAGCAGAGAGAGGACTCCCTTTTACTTTATTAGATCTAGAAT
>NW_005871412.1:586511-587910 GCF_000147115.1 Myotis lucifugus
GAAAAAATGCCAAATACTAGAATAAGTTAGTGAGTAACTTGTGAAACTTTCATGCAGGAAGATTTGTACAATAAGCAGATGTTTCTTCTATATCCTGCTTGCCAGGATACTCACATATTCAACAAGGCTGGAAAAATAGATTTGGAAGGAATAACTTTATTTAGGAGATTACTCTGCCAAGAGGAACCTCATTACCTCTTGGCTTGGTGCTCCAGAAAAATCGAATCCAGCTGACAAAATAAAGTTTAGTGAGACACCCAACTAAAGACTGTAACTGCTCTCATCTCAGCATGCTTTTCCAAATGTAAACTTCTGGTCTGGAAAGGAGAAGTTAACTGTTCATTAATGAAGTGCAGGTGGACGTGAGCAATGGAAATCAAGAGAAAAGTTCCCCACGTGAAAAGAAAAGCCTAAAACTGAACAGTAAGACTATTTATAAGGGATTAGCTCAAGAAATGCTTATTGAGCTCATACTGCCTGTGCCAGGAATGTGCTACCTACAGTGAAGTCTACCACGGTTATTAACACCGTTCTTGCTCCCAAGGTTTATGCCAGATGGGAAAATAGAGGAAAAGGACAATGAAGGGGAAGAAATAAAAAATTGCATGATGAGAAAGATGCAATATAGAGGAGGAAGAAAAGTGAGGCTGAGAATAAAAAGGAGAAGGAAAGTAAAGTGGGGCAAGAAGAGTTGTTTGCAGCTCCCACCCTACTTCAAGCTCATACTAGGTCTCACTCACATGCATTATTATAACAAATCCTTAAAAACAGTGTCTCTCATTCTTTCTTTTGACATATGTTCACCGAGTTTTATTGTAGCTGAGGTCATCTAGAACGCAGAGCCTACAATGATAATTAAGGTATTAATACTTAATTTGTAAGCTGCAAGGCCAGGAGGCAATGTTAAGGAGAAAAGAGTGGGAGTAAAGCAACGATTCAATGCTATGTGGTTTGTTATTGTGCTGACTAACCATTTCACATTCAACCATAAAGACATATAGCAGATTTGTGTATTTGGAGACCAGAGTTTTTGGAAAGGTTGCAAGAACATACTGGCATAACATACAGGTGCACTGGGAAGAGCGTGGCTCCCTCCTAAGTCATGTTTCCCATTGGTGAAGTTCCACTCACCAGGTAGCTATCTTCAATGCTGCAACATCCAACTCCTCAGCTGCCCAAGAAGCCAGATCCCATGCACCGCAACGTGGTGTTATATCCACGTTTGGAAGTGGACTGGCAACTGTGTGCTTTTAGGGAATCAACAATAAGAAAGACGGTGGTAAAAGGAATATGAGATGGGGAACAGCTTTGAATTCAATACAAGCATCGTATATGTGCTAGATACTGTGCTGATTGCTGAGAACAACATAGATGTGGTCCCTGATCTCATAGACCGTGC
>NW_005871412.1:590111-591849 GCF_000147115.1 Myotis lucifugus
CCTTTATTGGGGTAGGGGGGCAATCAGGGGTGGGGCTGGCCGGGGGGAGAGGCCGCGGGAGATTGGCCAGTGCCCCCACCCCCCCATCAGGCCAGTTTGCTGGCTGCAGTGGGTGTCATAGTGACCAATCGTTCTGGTCGTTATGGCATTATGGTCGCTGGCTTTTTATATATATAGATTATATTATTTTCCATATGAACAACTTTAAACCTACTTTTACCCCACCCTGTATGCACACATATATATATAATTAGAGGCCTGATTCATGAAATTAATGCAAGGGCCATGGCCCTGGCCTCCGCCTGCTGCCACCACAGCCGGGGGCCTCTGCCACCTCTGCCATGGCCCCCGCCTGCTTGGCTTTATCTGGAAGGAAGGACATCAGGAAGGATGTCCAGTCTAATTAGCATATTATGCTTTTATTATTATAGACTAGAGGCCCGGTGCACAAAATTCGTGCACTGGGGGTGGGGGGAATCCCTCAGCCCGGCCTGTGCCCTCTCACAGTCTGGGACTCCTTGCTCCTTACCACCTGCCTTCTTGCGGCTCCCTACCACTCGGGTCGCTGCTCCTCAGTGCTGCCGCGGAGGTTCCTGCCACCTCCGCTGCACTCACCAGCCATGAGCCCGGCTTCTGGATGAGCAGCACCCCCCCTGAGGGAACTCATTGTAGCTCCAGGCCCTGGTTGGTGTGGATCAGTAGTTAGAGTGTCCTCCCCTGCACCAAAGGGTCATGAGTTCGATTTCAGGTGAGGGCACATACACAGGTTGTGGGTTGCTTGGGCAACTGATCAATGTTTCTCTTTCTCTTTCCCTCTCCCTTCCTCTCTCTCTAGAATCAATGAAAAGAACATATCCTTAGAGGAGGACTTAAAAAGAAAAAAAAATGCTGGTTTCGTTCAGTGGATAGTGCTTTTGCAGGCAGACTGAAGGGTACCAGGTTGGATTCCAATTGAAGACATATACCTGGGTTGCCGGCTTAATCCAGGGCCCTGGTCGGGGATTCAGCAAGAGACAACCATTTGATGTCTCTCATATTAGTTTCTGTCTTTCTCCCTCCCTCCCACTCTCTGTAAAAAAAATAATAAAAAAAAAAAAAAAAAAAATCAATGCAAAAATGTCCTCAGGTGAGGATTAACCAAAACAAACAAACAAACAAACACCCATTCCCAGTGTGATTATTGAAGGAGCATATGAAGTATTTGTTGAATGAACGGGAAGGGATGAGACTTTGCTTTCTAACTGTTTTAACAACTCTGCAAGCCAGAGGGTTTATTTTTATTTTTTCAAAAATATATTTTATTGATTTTTACAGAGAGGAAGGTAGAGGGATGGAGAGTGAGAAACATCGATGAGAGAGAAACATCGATCAACTGCCTCCTGCACACACCCTACTGGGGATGTGCCCGCAACAAAGGTATATGCCCTTGACCGGAATTGAACTCGGGACCCCTCAGTCCACAGGCCGATGCTCTATCCACTGAGCCAAACTGGTTAGGGCCAGAGGGTTTATTTTTTATTTTCATTTTATTGATCGATTATTTTAGAGAGAAGGAAGGGAGCGAGAGAAACATCAGTGTGTTGTTCCACTTACTATGCTCTCTTTGGTGCTCTTGTCTGTGCCCCTGAACAAGGGATTCAACCTGCAACTTGCTGTATCAGGAGGAGGTTTCTACCCCAACTGCTTAGGGTGCTGCCTGTCAAGGCCCTTTAACAAAATTCTCCTGGTGTGCCCTGGC
>NW_005871412.1:591949-603261 GCF_000147115.1 Myotis lucifugus
CCGATTGGGGGGTTGGGGCACCGCCCCCTGTCACACTCAAGTTCAGGGTCGATGGGGAGGTTGCGGTGCCACCCCCTGTCATGCACAGAGCAGGGCTGATCAGGGGGTTAGGGCGCTGCCCCATGTCACTCACAGAGCAGGGTCAATCAGGGGGTTGGGGAGCTCCCCCCTGTCATGCACAGAGCAGGGCCGATCAGGGGGTTGAGGAGCTCCCCCCTGTCACTCACAGAGTAGGGCCGATAGGGGAGTTGGGGCACCGCCCCATGTCACACACAGAGCAGGGCGGATCAGGGGGTTGGGGCAGGGCCAATGGGGAGGTTATGGCTCTACCCTGTCACTCACAGAGCAGGGCCCATCAGGGGGTTGGGGCGCTGCCCCCTGTCACTCACAGAGCAGGGCCCATCAGGGGGTTGGGGCGGTGCCCCCTGTCACTCACAGAGCAGGGCCCATCAGGGGGGTTGGGGCTCCGTACCCTGTCACACACAGAGCAGGGCCCATCAGGGGGTTGAGGAGCTCCCCCCTGTCACTCACAGAGTAGGGCCGATAGGGGAGTTGGGGCACCGCCCCCTGTCACACACAGAGCAGGGCCGATCAGGGGGTTGGGGCGCTGCACCCTGTCACACTCAGGGCAGGGCCAATGGGGAGGTTATGGCTCTACCCTGTCACACACAGAGCAGGGCCCGTGGAGAGGGGGGAGTGTTGGGGCGCCGCACCCTGTCACACACAGAGCAGGGCCGGTCAGGGGGTTGGGGAGCTCCCCCCTGTCAAACACTGAGCCTCAGGGCAATCAGGGGATTGGGGAGCTCCCCCCTATCAGGCACAGAGCAGGGCTGATCAGGGGGTTGGGGTGCCTTCCCCCTGTCACGAACAGAGCAGGGTGGATAGGGAGGTTGTGGCCCCACCCCCTGTCACACACAGAGCCGCAGGGCGATCAGGGGGTTTGGGCGCTGCCCCCTATCACACTGATCCCAGTGCCGGGAGCCTCGCTGCTCCGCTGATCCTGGTGCTGGGAGGCATATTATCCTTTTACTTTATAGAATAGAGGCCTGGTGCATGGGTAGGGGCTGGCTGGTTTGCCCTGAAGGGTGTCCTGGATCAGGGTGGGGGTCCCCACTGGGGTGCCTGGCCAGGCTGGCTGAGGGGCTGAGGGCTGTTTTCCGGCTGGTGAGTGACTAAAGCTTCCAACCGCTCCTTGTTTTCTTTTTTTTTTTTATTCTGGGCCAGCTTTAGCTCTGAGGCCTTGCTGCTGAAAACATCGATACAATGTTTCGGTCCTCCTGGATTTCAGTCCGGCTGGTTTCTGGGGTTTTGTTTAGCTTCTTATTTGCAACATAGTACATAGTTGCTTAGAGTTGCAGCTGAGAGGCCGGCAAGTGAGGCGGGGAACGTTGGAGTCTGCAGCAAGCAAGCCTCATGCTTGCTTCAGTGCCTGGCTGCCGGCCGCCATCTTGGTGGACAGTTAATTTGCATATAATCACTGATTAGCCAATGAAAAGGGTAGCGGTCGTACGCTAATTACCATGTTTCTCTTTTATTAGTGTAGATAATTAGAAGCCTGATGCACGAAATTAATGCAAGGGCCGTGGCCCTGGCCCCCGCCTGCTGCCACCACAGCCAGGGGCCTCTGCCACCTCTGCCACAGCCCCGCCTGCTTGGCTTACCTGGAAGGAAGGACATCAGGAAGGATGTCCAGTCTAATTAGCATATTATGCTTTTATTATTATAGATGGTCACATTATTAAGACACAATATCCTAATTGTTCATTCAATTATCATTCCAATTTAAGAGTCTATAAATTAATGAAGGGTACCTTGATAATAATACCCTAAAATATAGCTGTACATAAATTATTTAAATAGTATGAATGTATCATTGTCATCCACCTTTAACTGACATCATCAATATATTTAAAACCAATTTAATGAACTAGAAGACTTGAAAAACACTAATGTGGTTTATCAAAGTTCCAAACAAGTCAGAACTAAAACCCAGAATCAAAACACATTCAGCTTGCATACACTAGTTAGACAAAATATATATAAAACGTCTTCCCATAGTACTCAGAATTCCAGGCCATTCCCGTATCTGATTATTCTCTCCCTTAATACTAAGTCTGAGCCCAGCATGAAAAAGACTTAGGACTCTCAGGAACTACTGAGTCTTACTGGAGTACAGGGCTGAACTAATGTATTCAACAATTCAAAATAGCTTTGTCCATTTAATGTAAAGTAATAAATCTGAAATTTGAAAACAAACAAACAAACAAACAAACAAACAAACAGGTAGTGTTCTGCTTAACTGCAACCACACCAATTCCTTCTCCCAATTTTTATTTAGTTTTTGTAGAGTTTTTGGTTTCATGTTTTTTTCACCTAATGAATGCATTCTATCTCTATGCTGTTTCACTCCATATTTGCTGATATTCCAGGCCCTAGGCCACATTGTCATAACTTGATTAAATCTGTCCCAGCCTTTATTAGATTTTAGAGGTGTGTTCCTTGTTTCAATGTTTTACCTTCTGAGAAATCATCCTTGAATGCAGGCTAAGTGGCTTTAATATCATTTGAGAAAAGGGCAAAAAGAAAATGGCCTCACCAAATATAAGCTTTTAGATTTGCAGGTAAACATCACTCTTATTAGTGCTTCTCTTATCAAAGAAAAACACAACAATAAGTGGTAAACAAAATCATAAATAACCCTCTATATTTTTATCCCCAAAACTATTGACTTGGCTGCTATCACTGGTAATACTTCTCATATTGATTGTTGCAGCACTATTTTGACTGCAGCTAAAACATCACATGAACACTGAACAATAGAACCAGGTAAATATGCCATAGCTGTTCTTATACTATCCCTACAAACACCATGAATTGAGGTCAAATGGAGACTGGGACATCTGCAAGAATAAGTTGCCACAGAACAAAATTCAGTCTCAGCATCCAGCCTCAGCAAGAGACATGGGAGCCTTAAGGAGAGAATTAGCATTCTTCCCCAATCACCATTCTAGCATTTAGAAATTCTATTGCATGAGAGACCCATATAAATGAATCTTGTGTTTTTTACCTCCCCGTCACCATCCCCCAGGATTGTGGATTGGTCTAAGATCAGGTTCTTAGAAAGCGGCACAGCTAACTCACAATGAATGGCAGAGTTTTGTGGGGGAAAAACATCAAGCAATTCCATTGCAGAGACTGAACAGACTATCCTGGAGTCTAAGGAGAAATCAACCTTGTGGGAAAGTCAGCTGTGACTGCGAAAAGAGTTTCCAAAATCGATGCTATTAAAATTCTTTCTCCAAAACCTAACATAATAATAATCATAAAAAAGATGTTCACAAAAACTGAAATGCAAAATTGTCATCAATTTTGGCCTTCTTTCTGCATTAGCTGAAAAGGTTAGAAACATTTAAATTCTGTCACTTTAATTGGGCAAAAACACTCCATTGGTCCCATTCAATGGCAATTCAATTATTCTCTGTGTTTAACTTGAGCCAAGGAAGAAATTCTCATGTTGCCAGCTTTGTCAAGGCATACTTATAAATGATAACAGCAGGGCAGGAAAGAATTATAAGAAAGGAAAGTGATGGCTGAACAATCTTTCTGGTTCACTTCCATACAAGAGCAAAATAAAAACCTTTGTTAATGTCTACAAAGGTAAGTAGTAAGCTACACCATGCCTTTAATGCAATTGTGACTGTGTTGTGTTTCCAATGCAGCAATAGTTTGACTCTGTCTTCAACTTTGCACAAGAGTACATGGTCTTGGTATACATCACTGTGTTTATATCTTGTCCCCACATCTAAGACCCCTGCAACCCTTTACCCCTCTGGTAACTGGGCTACCAGGCTTAGGGATTTCTAAGTACTTTTTTGTTTCCATGCGAACCAGCATACTAATCTGAAAGTGTAATTTGGCCTTAGATTTTTTTCCTCTTCATTACATGCTTGAAGCATATGGTAGCAGGGTTTAATAGGCTGCGAAATATATCTTTAATACCCCTCCTCTCTTGAACCGCCTAGCTTGCATGTCATGCTCAGCTCTAGAACACCATTCATCCATCTCTTCCTAATTATAATCTTCCTACCCAAGATGTTTCTATTAAGAATGTTGGAAAGATTAAAGTTGAAGAAATTTTAGAAATAGGTGATCCATAATTAAAGCTATTTTCACTAAAGAAACTTTAGGAAGATGAAACTGTCAAAAGAAGATTAAAAGTTGAAGCTAAAAATAGGTCATAAATTCTCATTTATGTGTTGACCCGGAATACCCTAGAACTTGAGACAATAGTAAAAGGGGGGAAGAAGAAGGTGAAAGAGAAAGATCACCAAGGTCTGGAAGAAAAAGCTGGAACTTTTTATCGATCTTGTTCTTCCAAGTTTAGAGGAGTAAGCATAGTCATGTTTTGTCCTGGACCAGAACATGTGTAAATTGTCGCTTTGAAAAATTTACTATCACTTTTATAAGTTTTTATTAAAATGTAACTATCACTTTTAAAATAGCCCTCACCCTGTAAATATGGAAGTAACTTCAATTGTTGAAATAAATGCTAAGGAGTCTGTAAAGATTATTCCTCTGTGAGTTATAAGGAGCATCGCCCAAAGGCTGTGGTCTCAGAAGCCCCTGGAACAATAAAAGGCCATGTCAAAAAAAAAAAAAGACACCTGGTAGGAAAAGCTTGACAGGATAAAAAGGATGCATTTCCATAGCAAGAAAGCTCAGATCTTACCTCCCTAACTAAATTCCACAGGAGAGAATGTATGTGCGCACCCAAGAAAGCATCCCCACCTTGACCACTTCAGCAGAGGGCACTGCTGTGGTTGGGATATGTCACACCTTCTTCTAGCGTAGAAGCATATTGTCTACTCTTGGCTTTTCAGTCAATTGACTAAGGAAGTCTGGGCCAGTTTTTCAGTCTCTATACGTTATCACTGTCTCCAACTCTGAAACAAATGGACCAGTGCTGAGGTAGCACTTGCCCAGGAGAAAGGCTACCATGGAAGAAATTGTTTCTTCTCCTCCTTCTTTTCATAACATTTAAAATTGTCAATTTGGCAATAAATTGACATTGACCTTAACATTTAAAAGTGATACATCTGCAGAAATTTCCACATTCACAAATTCACACACACAAAAAAACCACTCTTGAAAACAAAACAAAACAATACTATTATTCATTACTAACTGACTCACTCCAGCCTCTCAGAGTGTGGTATTCATTTGTACTACAGATGTCAGATATATTTTCTCATTTCACTTTCACAATGATCCTTTGAGGCTGCTGTTTTTATTACTGCTATTGTTTTTAACTATTCCAAATTAAAGTGGCAGAATTTAGGAATGATTTGCAAATAGTCAACAAAACAAATATGAAATGTGTGAATGCTGAGGGTCCACTGCATCCAGAAGAATCTGAGGAGAGAAGGCTGGAGTCCATCTCCCTTCAGGCAGTGGCACCATCTGTCCCTGGAACTGGCTGCCTACCTTCCTTGGCCCTCTGTGCGGTGGATGCTGGTGTGCTCTGGGCACAGTACACCGCCCGGGTCTGGATCCCACCTCCACACACGGGTCCCGTCACAGGCCAGTGGGGGTCCTGCTGCTCGAGGAGGAGAGAGACTTGGCATTCTTTCCACTCAGAAGTCCTCCAGGAATACCTGTTTGGTTTGATTTATTTAAAAGAAGAAGAAGAAGTAAGGAAAATATAAAATTCTAAAGAAAACTTAAGTCATGACACCAAGTGTGCATAATAATCTCTCTTTCTAGGGCCAAATCATTGCCTATGGGTAAGGAAGCCCACTGGCGTGGAACACTAAATCCCTTTTATGTCCTAGAGAAAAACCATCTTAACCAGATGAGGTTAAGGAAGGAACTACGGATAAACACTAGAATGTTCTCAGCCTTGAAGCTATAAGAGTAAAGAATTAGGAGGAGTTGGAAACCACATGAGCCTCATTCATAGCAGCTGCACTTTGTAATGGGGCCTCATTTCACAACATACTAGATAACTTGGTGTGAAATTTGGCCTTTCTTCTTTTAATTAATAGGATACTGTTTGAATGTGTGGAGCTGGGAATATATTAATTTTAATGGACTGAAATGACCTCCAACTTTTTAACTTTCTTGATAAAGGAAAGTTTTTCTACCTGTTTGACCCCACTGGGAGAAAGGTTGCACATATTAAAAAATTGAGTTAATGAAGTTTACCTTTATTTAATTGATGGGTACTTTTTTTACATGTGCTGACATGCTGTTATTTACACTTACTTAGCAGTATATCCTGTGGCTTATAACTAGTTAAGATACATACTAAGATAAAAACATACAAACATAAACACACACTCAAATAAGAAATGAAAACACAATGGACTCTGTATACATCTGGCAGAAAACAAAACAACCGTAACAACACTACGCTCATACCTGAAGAATTATTTCGGACAGAATTTCCTTTTGCAGGTTACCACAGCATTCCCCAAGCCCACAATATTAATATAATTCCATGGCATTCACATAAATATCAACAGAGTCATTAACTTCTGGAACAATAAATGAAACCTAAGAACATTTTCATATCTGCTATCCCATATCAGATTTCAGGAAAAAACTCTCAGCTTTGTGACTGTTTAAAAGAAAACAAATGGTAATAAAATAAGCACGTGTCGCCAAGGCTCAGGCCTAATGGAAAGGATAAAATTTAAATCAAGCAACAGATGTTGAAATCAGGAGACCAATCTCTAAGAAAACCTAATGGTGACTGAACTCAGAATAGATGTCATCATTCTACAAGGTTTGAAAGCCCTGGCCAGTTTTTCTCAGTGGTTAGAGTGTTGGCCTGTACACCAAAGGGTTAAGGGTTCAATTCCCAATCTATCAGGTACTTTGGCTGAGGGTTCGATCCCTGGCCCAGGTTAGGGCACATGTGGGAAGCAACCAATCAATGTTTCTCTCACACTGATGTTTTTCTCTGTCTATCCCCCTTCTTCTCTCCCTTCCACTCTGAAAATCAATGGAAAATATCCTTGGGCGAGGATTAAAAAAAATAATAATAAAGTAAAAAATAAAAGGCTTGAAAGCTGAGAATCATTAGTCTTGTGAAAAGCCCACTAAAGAAAGAAGATCTGCATAAACCATTGCAGTTTGTTGTAACACAACTCTTCTCCCTCTGCTTTGCTACTTCCCTTTCGTATGGTTTTCAAGGCTTGGAAATGAGTGGGCTGGGCAAGAGTTTAGAGAACAGAATGTAGGTCCTGCTTATGCCAGTGAACATAGACAATTATACCTTCCTAATTCCTGGGCATGAGAGACCAGGAGAAGTTTGGTTCTCCCCAAAGGTAGTCCTTCTCCAGGGGTGAAGCTCCTAAGCCCTTTCTAACTCGCTCAGAGTTGCCTCCTGACTCATATTCTCTATGGCCACTCAAGCCAAGGCTAGTTCCTCCTGCCTCTGAGCCTTAGGGCACAGGTGGCTCTGTATTCAAGGTCAAGACACAATGATGCAGGGGTGTGCTGCAGTGGATGGTTACTCATTTCAAACCCTCTACCTACCAAGGTTCCCTGGAATAGCTCTCTGGCTATGAAGGAGGGGGTAAGCTGACTCCCAGGCTCCTATGACAGCAAATAAGAGGCAAAAATATGGTAGTGTGGTGGAGGTGACCAGCATGCCTCAGGGTCCAACTGACGTAGGCCTTGCCACTTAGTTACTAGTCATGTGACTTTGGCCCACCTCTGTTTTCTCATCTGTAAAATGGGAGTAATAACACAAATGTTGAACCTGGCGTATAATAAATATTCAATAAATATTGATTCCCTTTCTTCTTATGCCCTTCACATGTGCCTTTTGCCCACCCGCTGCCACAGGAAACACACACATACACACACAATTCACATTTTAGGTATGAGGATTTCATTGATTTTATCAATAGTCCTAATATTAGGGACTCAGGAATGTCATTGTGCAACTTCCAGCAACTAAAGTTCGGCAAAGAGCATACTGATAAAAGAAATAATGTGCAGAATTACAGCAAGTCACAGTCATCGGTTCGCTTGTTTGAGAGGAATGGCCCCTGCTGTAGGAATTGCCTTTTCAATTCATTTCCCATGACCCTACAAGAATTAGCCATGGAGGAACTTTGGAAGTCATTCTAGAGAAAAATGAAAAGGAAAGTTTAATGACTTTAGTTTTGTATAAGGTGACAAAAACGCTGTTGGTAGCTCGTTAAGCAAAGACACACAAATTCCATTCAGTCGCAAATGACAAATTCTCTAAAGAAATATAAGACATTTCTCACTGTGGCTCCGAGATAGCTTACCACTTCAGAGAAAACACCACCCAGCAAGTGGCAGAGGAGGAAGCCTGCCAGTAAAGGACTTCTAGGTTCCTTTTGAAAATGAGGGTCATTTCATAGTCTTTTCTCATCCTTTTATCTTTATTTTTTCAAAAGCACTATCTCCGTTTAGTCACAAATCCCCCAGCAGTCATGCAAACCGGTCATCCTGAACTCCACCGACCTGGGCAAGTGTCTCCAGGATCTGACAGAATGAGACATCAAAGGAGTTCACTCAGCTCCAGGTTACTGGCTTTCTCCTTTAGAAGCCCTTGCAGTGACAGTCCTGCCGCCTCTGAACAACTTGGCTTTGCCACCGTCTGGGACACTCTCTTTAACGGCTAAGTCTGTGCCAGAGACCAGGTCCTTTCCACTCTCTCTCCCAACTCGGATGCCTTTCAACACATCCTCATCTTGTCCTTCTGCTCGGGAGGGAAATTCGGGGATTCTCAAAGGCCAGAGTCCTACCTCCTCTGAATGAGCAATACTTTGAAATCGATTGTGGAAATGCCTCAAGTAGAGCAGAGGGCCATGAAATGAATGAAATTAGATCACCTCACAGTTCCTTACCAATATGACTGTGTAGGAGCCATCTGCTCTTGTCAAAGGGCTCAGCTGAACAGGATGGATAAGGCATTAACTTATTTGGGCTACTAAGGTATCAGAACATATCCCCCAAGTTAACAACCAGTAATGTCTGCCTGCTCACTGTGTGGCAGATCAGTCACTAACAAATTTAGGTGCATTACTTCATTTAATCCTCCTAACAACCCTATCAGGAAAATATTATTTCCCCCTTTTTATTATTTCCCCCTTTTAGAAATGGGTGAATCAGCATAAAAGTTTAGTAATTCTTCTAAGATCACATAATTAAGTAAGTGGAAGAGCAGGACACAAAGTCAGATTTGTCTGATTCTAAAGCACATCCTCTTAATGAAATGACAGTCTGGCAGATTAAAATAGTGAATGGCAAACCAATGAAAGCTGATCAGAGGATACAGGAAGCAAATTCAGCTATCAGCCTTGTCACTATGAGGACAATCAAATGTTAGTCTGGGTCTGAGAAAGTGTTTTCTAGACTTAAGCAAAACAAAAATCAAAACAAAACCAAAAAAAAAAAACACGCACAATAAATCCTCTGTTGGTAAAAACTAACCAATGACATTTTGCATTGAAAACACAAAAGCAATTTGAGAATATTTTATAGTCAAGCATTTTATAATTAGAGCACTGTGGTGACACTGGGTCAGATTTTAGTACATTCAAGAAATAATTACAAGTTAATGAGAGAAATAAAATATAATCCAAATAAAAGGATCTATAAATACAAAAGTTGAAATTCCCACTAAAAATTATAGCAAACTTTTTTTTTAATGCCATTTCAAGGCCCTGCAAACAAATTCCCCACATGTCTCGCTGTTGATTCTGAATCTTAGATAAACTTGCCATCATCCAGTCACTGAAAAGAACTCAAGTGCCCCCACTATAGTGAGAGAGTGTACAGCCACTCTGGCACTCTGGAACCCCAAACCTCTGAAAAGGGGAATGCTGATAACTCAAATATTGAATACACAGGGAAAACAATTCATACAAGGACATTGTTGTTAACATAAGTATATGTATGACAGACTGAAGGCAGGAAGAATGTAAAAGTCAGGACTCCCTAGAAAAAGAAACAGGCCTGTCCAAAAAATAAGTGAATCACTTAACCATGTGTTCATTTGTCCTTTCTTTCAATAAGTAATTATTGAGCTCTAACTATGTGCCACACGAAATTTCAGACAATAGAAACACATAGTAGTGAGCAAGACATTGACCTTGGAAAGGTTATCTTCTACAGAGGCAGACAGAGAAATGCATCAAGACACAACATGGCCTCAGCTAATGCAGGGAAGAGAGACAAAGAGAGCTATTTCAGTGCCATGCCCAAAGGAGTCCTCAGAATTCTGAATAAAATGACGGGGTGAGTACAGGAGTAAGCAGGCAAGCAATTTTCTAGGCAGAGAGAACAAAGATCCCAGGGAGAGAGAGCGCTTGGCATTTCTAGGAAAGTACAGAAACCAGTGTGATTGGGACAGGTGAGTCAAGATGGGAAGATCATAGGAAATGAGGTGTGGTCAAGAGCCAGGGTACAGAGAGCCTTATCAGCCATTCTAAATACACTAGGAAATTGTTGGAAAATTTTGAGGAGAACAATAATATGATGATGCAATTTCAGCTTTAAAGGACCACCCTAACTACTGAGTGAATAAACTATGAGGAGGTGAAAGGGAGGGGACAAGTTTAGAGGCCTTTGCTGGTTCAGAAAAAAAGATAGTGGCTTCCACTGGGATAGTCATAGTCAATGTGGTGAGAAGGGATCATATTCTGGACATTCTGTGAAGGTAGAGACGACCTTCTATTGACTTAGATGTGGATGGGAGAGAAAGAGAGGAGTGAACAATGCTCCCAAATTGATTTTACCCTGAGTATTACAGCACGATTTCTTGGCACTAAATTATTAGGTGAGACAGCCCAGGCATGGGGACAAGAACCCAATCATCAGGGAAACTAGGTAGTATAACCCTGAAATTCAGTTTTTCTTCATTTACCTCCTAGAATCTGCTTTCTGAATCATTTTTTCATACCTAAAACTCATCAACCAATTTCATAATATGTTCCCATACTTTTGGCCTACTCCTAAGGAATGGTCAGTAAATATATTCACATTATACATCTATATATATAAAAAGCCAGCAACCAGAACGCCAGAATGACCAAAACAACTGGTCGCTATGATGCCCACTGCGGCCAGTGGACCAGCCTGATCGGGGAGTGGGGCTGGCCAGCCAACCTCCCTCGGCCCCTCCTCCCAGCAGGCCCTGCCCCTGATTGGCCTCTCTCACCCCAATCGAGGGCAGGGTAGCAGGCCAACCTTCCTGTGGCCCTTCCCCACCCTCTCAGCCCCACCCCCAATGGGCCCACACACCACCCTGATCAGGGGCAGGGCTG